>NW_007246089.1:921389-953827 GCF_000164805.1 Carlito syrichta | reverse complement strand
TGCAGTGCCCGGGAGCAGCCACTGCACTCCAGTCTGGGCGACAGAGTGAGACTCCAACTCAAAAAATAAAAAAATAATATAAAAGTAAGTTGACCATGATATTATTTATTATAGTGACATAGTGAAAGGAAAATTAAACATCCAACAGATAAAATAAACGCATTAAAATCCAACCATCAAAATAACACCTAAGATTTTTCTGATTTCATTTTATTTACTCATTTATGTATTTATTTACTTTTTCTTGAATTGGAGTCTCATTCTGCCACCAGGCTGGAGTGCAGTGGCATTATCAATGCTCACCTCAGCCTCGACATCCAGGACTCAGGAGATCCTTCTGCTTCAGCCTCCCAAGTAGCTGGGACAACAGGTATATGCCACCACATCTGGCTTTTTTTTTATTATTATTTTTTGTAGAGATGAGGTCTTACTATGTTGTTCAGGTTGATCTTCATCTCCTGGGCTCAAGCAATCTTCTCGCCTCTGCCTCCCAAAGTGCTGGGATCATAGGCATGAGTCATGCACTGTGACTGGCTGATTTTTATAATTTTCTTTTAAAGACACATGCTCACTCTCAAAAATAGCCCACCATATATTTCTATAACTATACATAATCTTACTTAAAAGAATTATTCTCTACACGTTAATCTGCTGTTTTAAATAAGAGTGTGACATCAGCATCTGACTGTGACAATAATGTGTCCCATCTTTTTTTAATGGGGTATAATGATGATGACTTTATATCCATAATTTATTAGTAGCTTTAAAGTGACGGCTAACACAGCATTTGTCATGTACCAGGTACTGTTTTAAGCATATAACAAGTTTTACAGCTATTAACTCCTTTAATCATTACAATAATCCTATAAAGTGAGGGCTATCTATTATTATCCTTGTTTTTAAAGACAGGGAGACAAGCACTAAAAGTTTAGGTAAGTTGCCAGATCACACAACTAATAGGCAGCAGAACTGGGTTTCCAACTCAGACCGTGCAGCTCCTGAGGTGTGATGTTCCTTAATTTTTTTTTTAAGTTGAAATCTCACTCTGTCGCCCAGGCTGGAATGCGGTGACATGCTCTTGGTCACTACAGCCTCAACCTGCTGGGCTCAGGTGGTCCTTCCATCTCAGCCTTCCAAGTAGCTGTCACTACAGGCACACACCACCAGGCCCAGCAAAGTGCTAGGCCTCCCAAAGTGCTAGGATTACAGGTGTGAGCCACCTGGCATATTTATTGTTTCTATTCACAAACCTTGGGCCAGTTTATGTTCCTCAACTGTGCACTGGTTAAATTATGCAAACCACCTTGTGTGTAATCTCAGCACTTTGGAAGGCTGAGGTGGGAGGATCACTTGAGCCCAGGAGTTCTAGAATAGCCTGGACAACATAGGGAGACTCCATCTCTATTCTTTAAAAACAAAAACAAGCAAACAAATATATATATATAAAAGGAAATTAATTTGAGAGGCTAAGATGAGAGGATTGCCTGAGCCCATGTGTTTGAGACCATCCTGGGCAACTTAGTAAGACCTCATCTCTACAATAAATCAAAAAATTAGCTGGGTGTGGTAGCGCTCGCCTGTAGTTCCGGCTACTTGGAAGACTGAGGCGGAAGGGTCACCAGAACCCAGCAGGTCGACGCTGGGGTGGCCATGAGCATGCTACTGTACTAGCCTGGGCAACAGAGTAAGACTTTAACTCAAAAAAAGATAAAACAGTAAACATTCTCATGTATTCACTTTAAATAGTTACACAATTATCTCCATGAAATAAAATAATGTAAGTGGAATTTATGAAGAAAAAAAATTAATCTTGATTCATATTGGCAATTCAGAAGCATCCAAAAATATCCACAGATGCTTACAGCTTAATAAAGACATTGAAAAAATAATTAACATTCCTTAAAATTAGCAAATAATATGTGTATGGGTTTTTTTGGTTTTTATGTTTTTGGGGTTTTTTTTTTGAGTCGGTGTCTCACTCTGTCACCCAGGCTGGAGTACCATGGTGCAATTGAGGTTCACCGCAGCTTTGACTCCTGGGCTCTGGTGATAATCTCTGCCTCAGCCTCTCAAATAGCTGGGACTATAAGCATGCACAACCACACCTGGCTTATTTTTTAATTTTTTTTTTTTTTTTTGGTAGAGATGAGGTTTGGCTATGTTGCCTAGACTGGTCTCAATTCCCTGGCCTCATGCAATCCTTCCACCTTGGCCTTCTAAGTGTTGGGATTACAGGCATGAGCCATCACGCTCAGCCTGTGGGTAGTTTTATAGGTCATTCATACCATAGACAAATGTACTAATTAGCATAAAATATTAATATAGATATGTTATATGCATATAATAAATATATAATGGTGGTTACCTGTAGATTTTAGAATGCTAGGAACAGAAAATGAAAGACAGTGTTGGAAGGCAATTTTTCCAAACATAACTTTTTTATATATGTATATGTGTATGCTATATATATGAAAATTTGTATTAAACAATGTGAATGTCCTACCTTTCCAAATTAAATTTAAAATTATAATTTATCATGCAACTCTAGAAACAGAAGTGACCCTAGAGATAACCCACCCTAATCTCATTTTATTAGTTCATTAAATTTTCAGGCACCAGATCAAGTATTTCACCCTGCCCTGAAGTTAAACCTATATTTATGAGATTTTCTGATTCAAAGCCAGGGTTCCTCCTTTGACAATGCTAGTTCTCAACAAAAATGTTTATTGTGGAACCAACCGGACTCACTGAAAAAGAACTGGATTAAAAAAATATGGTACACATACACAATGGAATATTATGCAGTCATAAAGAAGGACAAAATTATGAACCTCACAGCAACTTGGATGGACTCTGACTCTATAATACTGAGTGAGCTATCACAGAAGCAAAGAACTGATACCACATGTTCTCACTCATAAGCAGACCTACAATTATCATAATACTGTAAGAAAGGAATTGGCAGTAGTTGGAAACTGCCAGGGGATGGGGGCGGGGGGATTGGCAGTAGTGGGAATCTGCTGGGGGAATGGGGAGCACACCTCAACAACAAGGATACCTGCATAATGAACATTTGTATACCTAATCCTGAATTGTACCCCACATCTTTAAAATTTTTTAAAAAAGAAAATATTCATTGATACATTCTAATAATGAACATCAACTGCCATACAAAACAGGAGTCTCTGTGACAAAGGAAGAAAAACATTGAGCTCTAGGCACATACCTCTGTAAAACTGAAGAAGAGACCAATGCCACCAACAAATCTCAACACCTCTCCCGCATATTCTCCGATTATTGGAGCACACAGTGAGCATGGGTGGCCACTTTTCACACAGCTCTGCAATTCAATGAAAGAACTTTCATTGCAAAGTAAATTTAAAAAGAACACATAAATACTGCACACACAAAAATCAGTGTCTGGGGGCACTGCATCCAACTTGAGGCTTTTGGTTTTTGAGTGTGCTAATTTCTAAGATGGCCCCAAGACATCCATCCTCTGGCGTCCATGCCCGATATCACAGCTGCTCTTGAGTGTGGGTGGAGCTTGGAATATGATGGGGTGATTCTCACAGTGACTTCCACGCTACCACGATGTGAAAGAGTACCACAGTTAGGACCTGAGAGCAGCTTCCAGTTGTTGAGAGAGACTTCCAGTCAGCAGGCAGCAAGAAAGCAGGGACTTCAGACCTATAACCATCAGGAACTGCATTCTGCCAACAACTACTGACCTTGGAAGAGGATCCCAATCAATTTATGAGATCGCATCTCAGCCGACACCTTGATTTCTCTAGGTGAGACCCTAAATAGAGGACCCAGCTAAGCCATACCTAGACATGGAAACTGCCAGATAACAAAAGGATGTTGTTTTAAGTCACTAAATTTGCAGTGATAGCAATATTATTACAAATTACATAGCAACAGAAGAGTAATATGGACGGACCCCTACAAGGAGGCCTAAATGAGGGGATACCCAGCTCAGGGTTCAGAGAGGTGGTAACTGGAGTTTCCCCAAAATATGAGCACATGTGGACTGATGTACTGTGATTTCTCATTCACAGCTTGTTCTAGGAGGATTAGAATGGGAAGGAATTAGGAATGATAAACAAAAGCATCTGTGTTTGACAGGGCCTAAAATGCTCAGAACTTTTAGGAGTGGGTATTTGAGAACAGGCAAATGATACAATAGTATATATAGCAATATAATGTAAATATACATAAGACAACTTTGAAATACAATTCAGCACCATAAAGTCCATTTCTTTCTTTCTTTTATTTTTTTGAAGTTGGAGTCTCACTCTGTTGCCCAGGCTGGAGTAAAATGGCACAACCATGCCTCACTGCAGTCTCAACCTCCTGGGCTCAGGCAATCCTTCCACCTCAACCTCCTGGGCTCAGGCAATGAGTAGCTGGAACTATTGGTGTGTGCCAGAGCACCCAGCTAATTTGTTTTTTTTGTTTGTTTTTTGTTTTGTAGAGATGAGGTCTTGCTATGCTGTCTAGGCTGTCTTGAACTTCCAGTTTTCAGTAATTCTCTCGCCTTGGTCTCCCAAAGTGCTGGGAGCCACCACGGCTGGCAGAAAGTCCGTTTCTTTCACATTAGTCATTACTCATCCATATGTAATACAATTCCAAAAAATATTTTATACTTTGTACTTACAGCCAGACAGGTGTCATTTGGGTTAAAACTTCGGAATCCACAGCAGTTTAAATTTCTCTGGATGTCATTTCGAGCACTTGCTGTATTGTTCCAACCAACCTCCAGAAGCTGACCCTAGAAAATGTATTTAATATACACATCACATTAAAATGTGTCATTCCTCTATAAAGTATAGAAACCTAGAGCCTATACATTTTAGTACTCAGTGTACTTAAATATTTTCTATAAAACCATTAGCTTTTCAAATGCTTATCCTTCAATCTCCAACAAAAATTAAGGCACTATTTCTATCCCACAAATGTAAAAGTCTTAATTTTTCTATGCAATTTAAAAGAAGATCCTGGGTGCTAACACCACTATTACCAGCCCTTCAGGCGAGAGGACAACCTGATCCCAGGGGTTTGAGACCAGCCTGGGAAATTTGGTGAGACTACATCTCTACAATAAATCAAAAAATTGGCCAGGCGTGGTGGCACAGGCCTGTGGTTTCAGCTACTTGGAAGACTGAGGCAGAAGGATCGTCTGAGCTCAGCAGGTCGAGGCTGTGGTGACAGTGAGTGTGCCATGGCACTTCAGTCTGGGCAACAGTGAGACTATGATGCAAATAAAGAAAGAAAGAAAACACTAGATTCAAGGGTTAATCCTCAGAGGATAACAAAACAAACTTTCTGTTGTTCCAGACAGAAACCTGTATTCCTTGAACAGAACAAGCATTCTGGAGCAAACGTTTCATTGCATAATGGTGAGAAAAGATTGGAGGAGGCCAGGCGTGGTGGCTCACACCTGTAATCCCAGAACTGTGGGAGGCCAAGACAAGAGAATTGTTTGAGCCCAGGAGTTCGAGACCAGCCTGGGCAACATAGTGAGACCTCATCTCAACAAAAAATAAAAAAATTAGCCAGGCATGGTGGTACACAGGTCTAGTCCCAGTTACTCAGGAGACTGAAACAGGAAGATCATTTAAGCCCAGGAGGTCGAGGCAGCTGTGACCCATGAATGTGCCATTGTACTCCAGTCTAGGTGACAGAGTAAGACCCTGACTTGAAAAAATATACATATTTTCTAATAGTATGTAGCACTTTTTACACAGTGAGAGCAAAATCCTATCATCCTATCTAAAAGATACAAAAAACAGTAACACCCTTTCACTCTGTTTGGATCAACTAACGCAATCAGGAATAGGAGAACTTGGCTATTCAGAGTGAAATGATGTTCTACGCAAGGAGAAATTATTTTGTCTTCTAATCAAGTCTCTCCCTTTTTTCATACTCATGCTGTATGGTAGAATAAAGTAGAAGGAAAATGTCATTGCTTACCTGTTGTTCCTGGTTCAGGGCCAAACAAGCACAAGATACAGAAAACTGAACAATGAATACAAGTAAGAGAATAATCATATACTGAGAGTTAAAAGTTAAGGAATATTGTAAATGCTCTTAAAATAGCATCTAACAGCGTTACTGACAACTTTAGAATGCACTAGAAACAATGCACCCAGAAAACAGAGAGATGGTACATAAAGTGCAAAAAAGATACACATAATTATTATTTTATAATACATTGTACCAATAAGTTCATATAGAAAAATAGTGATATATGTCTAAAAACAAATCTATTGGAATCTCAGTCAAAATAAAAATTTTACATATATAAAACAGGAAATACATATAGATAAATGTATGTAACCTTTCGTAACATTAAGTCTAAAATAAACCACTGTGAAATTCTCAACCAAATATGAATGTATCAGACTGGGCATGGAGGTCACCGAATCAATTCAATTTACCTTTGAATTTGCAAAACAAAAATAAGACTATACTGAGTTTGCAGACTACATTGTTCATGTGATAAAAGTGAGATATGGACACAGAAAACTTTAAGAAATGTTCCTAATATTTTGAACATACATGCATAGGGCTTGCTAAGTGTTGCTTTCTGGCAATCAATACCCAATGATAATATTAAATTAGTTGTAGCTATCAAAATAGTAATCAGGCTGGGAGCGGTGGCTCAAACCTGTAATCTCAGCACTATCTAGGTAAGAGGAATGGTTTGAAGCCAGGAGTCTGAGACCACCCTGGCCAACATAGTGAGACCCTGTCTCTACAAAAAATATAAATTAGCCAGGCATGGGGAGGCTGAGGCGAGAGGATCGCATGAGCCCAGAAGTTCGAGGTTGTAGTAAGCTATAACAACACCACTGCATTCCAGCCTGGGTGACAGAGGGAGACCCTTCTAAAACAAATAAAGACTGGTGTGGTGGCTTATGCCTGTAATCTCAGTCCTTTGAGAGGTTGAGGCAGGAGAATTGCTTTAGCCCAGGAGTTCGAGACCAGCCTAGGGCAATATAGTAAGACCTTATCTCCACAAAAAAATCAAAACACTGGCTGGGCGTGGTGGTACACGCCTGTAGTCCCAGCTACCCAGGAAGATGAAGTGGAAGGATAGCCTGAACCTAGGAGTTTCAGGCTGCAGTGAGCCATGCTTGTGCCACTGCACTACAGACTAGGCCACAGAGTAAAACTCCACCTCAAATAGATAAACAAATAAAAGTTCAAAAAACCAGAAAACAATACAGTAATCAATAATGAGTAATATCCCAACCCAACTGGGAGGAGAAATCCCGATTTTAAAAAAGGATACAAAAAACAGCAACACCTGATGGTGTTTGACAGCTCCAATCAGCCCTACTAGTGCAATCAGGAAGAGGAAGATGCCCACGGCAATGACCACACCGACAACACGGAGACTGGAAATCAGCCCAAAGCCAATTCCCCACGCGGCAATTCCAATCAGCAACAGACTGACCAACTGCAAAAACAAACAACATGGGGAGTGGGGAGAGGATGAAAAGAAAGAGAGAGAATAAGGGAAAAATATATCAGTTTATTAAATCAAGAACATTTTTAGGCATCTACGATAGTATCTTACAAATAAGTACTATTACCTAATACTAGAATACATACAAGATCTCAGTGAAGAGCATTACTTTACAAATTATATTTATGCTCAGTTATGCTTAAAAAAATACAAGCAATAATATATAAAATTATCACTGCTTCTCAGGGGTCATTTGGTTTGCTTAATCAAAATGATACTTAAGATATGAAGTAACAGTATGGGTAAAATTTCCAGATGCCAAGACATCTCAGTCCAACATTCTTCACCTGGAAATCTCTCATCTTTCCTTAAAGCCCAACTGTATGTCACCATCCCTGTGATGCTCCCCTTGTCCCCAGTAGACTGAATGAGCCCTCCCTGCTCTGGACAATCTCTGTTCCTTGATATGGCCCTGTCGTACCCTTCACCACACATTGTTTCCAAGCCTGTCTCTCCAGGAGACTGGGAGTAACCTGAGAGCAAGGACCCATATCTTTTCATCTGTCTCTACATCCCCAGAATCTAGCTCAGGACCAGGTCCCTGGGGGACACTCAAAAAGTGCTCACAGAAGCTGGGCTCGGTGGCTCAGCCTATAATCCCGCGCCTTTGGGAGGGTGACGTGAGTGGATTGCCTGAGCCCGCAGGTTCGAGACCCGCCGGGGCAGGCGAGACCTCATCTCTACAATAAATCAAAAAATTAGCCAGGAGTGGTAGCGCACGCCTGTAGTTCCAGCTACGTGGAAGGCTGAGGCGGAAGGACTGCCGGAGCCCAGCAGGTCGAAGCTGCGGTGGCCGGGAGCGGCTACTGCACTCCAGTCTGGGTGACAGAGTGAGACTCCAACTCAAAAAAAAAAAAAAATTGCTACAGAATTGTTGCCGAAATGAATGACTTTAAATGTCGTTATCTGTTCTATTAGAAAACATTTATCTGTTCTATTAGAAAACATAGAGAAAGAGTCTTTTAAAATGCTTGGCAGGATAAAAAAAGTCTAAGACATTTTAGCTATTTAGAGTGAAACAGCATCTTGAGCAAAAAGAAATTATTTTATATTCCAGTGGTTTCATGAATATATTTATAAAACAGCACCAGTTGAAGAAGTAGAACACATGCTTAATGGTTATGACCTGTAAAACTCAAAGTTACAATCACTTCTTTAAAATAACGCAAATAAATAGCCTGCACATAGAGATGAAAAGTCACTGACAGAAGATGTGGCTTAAACAGGCATCAAGGGAGGGATGAATGGGTGAGAACAGTAGAGCAGGAAGGAGACAGTATCTTCAATTCAATCGTCAGTCAACCATTTCCTAGAGCAACCTGACAGCATAATACTCACTTGGGAAGAATTGAAATATAAAAAAATATATTTTCTGGTCGGGTACAAGTGGCTCATGCCTGTAGTCCCAACACTTTGGGAGGCCAAGATGGGAGGATTGCTTGAGCCCCGGAGTCCTACAACAGTCTGGACAACATGGCGAGACTCCATCTCTACAATAAATAAAAGAACCAGGTGTGGTGGCGTGCACCTGTAGTCCCAGCTACTCGGGACTACTGAGATAGAAGGATCACCTGAGCCCAGGAGGTTGAGACTGAGTAGCTGTGAGCAGTGCCACTGCACTCCAGCCTGGGCAACAGAGTGAGGCTTCAATTCAAAAAAAGAAAGGAAATATAAATATAAATTACCACTTAAATGGATCTTTTTCTGCTCATATGTGTAATTTTTCAAATGTAATACCTTATTAGACAAATTTGACATTTGCTGATATGTAAAATTCTTACATATGTAGAGATACAAGCAAGACTGTTGAATATTGAACATCTATTTGTATTGTATTTTTATCCAAAATAATTGTGTCTTTTTTGCCAAAGAGGCAAAACTTGGGAATAAAAGAAACCATCCGTAGCAATGATGGAAACAAGTTAGGGGGTCATATGAACTTTGTGGTCTCCACTGCACTTGGTACACACAGCAAACTTTTATTTTCAGAGGGAGAAGGAGAGAAAAACATGTCCACAAATTTTGCCCCACTCAGAAGTATGTCTAGTCCCTCTCATCTTCTTAACTGCTCCTTATCAGCAGGCCCAGTTGCTACTGTTTTGTTTTGATCATGCTCACTCATAGTCTTCTCACAACTACCAACAGTCTAGGACGAGAAAAAGCCCTCTGCCCCTTCGCAAGTGAGCTTATTTCTGACTTTGTGGTATTCAAATCTAACACGTTTCCTTTCCTGAGCTGTGAAAGCCAGAAGCCTGAAGGAGGTGTGAAGGAAGAGGGCTGGCTGATGCGAGGCAGGAGGGTGATGCTTAGCATCCTTGCAGCATCTTGGTACCAGACACTGAAGATGGTCCACATTTGCAGCACATCAGAGTAGCCTGCCGTATTTCTGTTTCCAGAGAAACCGAACCAATAGGAAACATATCTAGATCTGTATCTATCTATCAAGAGAAAATGAGACCAAGACGAAGACACAAAGAAATCTTAGAGAACTGGCTCATGTAACAGGCAACTCAGAAATTTGCAGAGCTGGCCAGTAGGCTAGAAACTCAAGAGGAATTCCTGCCTCCTCAGCAAATCTCAATCTTTGCTCTTAAGGTCTTCAACTGATGGGATGAGGCCCACCCATACGATAAGAGTAATATGATTTACTTAAAGTCAACTGATTATAAAGGGTAGTCACATCTATAAAATACCTTCACAGCAACATCTAGAATAGTATTTAACCAAACAACTGGGCATCATAGTCTAGCCAAGTTGACATATAAAATGAACCGCCCACTAGCCAACATCAAGTCCTGGGTATGATGTGTATTTCCTATTTCAATTAAATTAACAGGCAGGACAATATTTCATGTTTTAAGGCTTAAAGCCAAACAGATAAGAAGCATGAATAGTCTGGTATATAAAATTATTCTAACCACACAGTTCTTTAAAACTTTAAAATCTTTAAAGTATTCTTTAAATCCTTTTGCAAATCACACCAAATCCTTACTATATTAACAAAAATGCTAAATATAAGAATATTAGTTGGGTATGGTGGCTCATGCCTACAATGTAAAATGTAAAACCATTCTTAGCTGACAGGCTGTACAAAAATAGACAATGAGATGGATTTGGACCATGGGTTACAGTTTTCTGACCCTTGCTCAAGAAGTCAGTGTAGGAGACAATGAAAAATTACAATAGGACAAACATACCAGAGGTTTTTACGCGGTGGGTCACAGTACAGAACAATAATAATGAAAAAAAAATCCAGATAAATTGAATAGGCCAAAGGCTGCAAAGAAACAGTAAAGGAATTGCCTGAAAATGTGACTTCCCTGTGAATATTACCTTATGTAGCAAAGGAATGACTATAACCTCAAACAGCAAAAGTTTTGACTAAATAAAGAATCTTACTTGGGTATGCTGGCTCATGCCTGTAATCCCAGCACTTTGGTAAGCCAAGGAGAGGATCAATTGAGGCCAAGAGTTCAAGACCAGCCTGGGCAACACAGTGAGACCCCATCTCCTAAAAAAAAAAAATTTTTTTTTTTTAATTAGTCAAGCATGGCAGCAGTACCTGTAGTACCAGCTGCTTAAGAGGCTGATGTGGGAATATTGCTTGAGCCCAGCAACTGGAGGCTGCAGTGACATATGATCACACCACTCCACTACAGCCTAGGCAACAGAGTGAGACCCATCTCCTAAAAAAATTTTTAAAAGGTCAGGCTCAGTGGCTGATGCCTATAATCTCAGGATTTGGGGAGACTAAAATGGGAGGATTGCCTGAGCCCACAGGTTTGAGACCAGCCTGGCCAACTTGGCAAGAACTCATCTCTAAAATAAATCAAAAAATTAGCCAGGCATGGTGGCACGTGCCTGTAGTCCCAGCTACTT
The DNA here is from genome assembly GCF_000164805.1 of Carlito syrichta. Lineage (NCBI taxonomy): Eukaryota > Metazoa > Chordata > Mammalia > Primates > Tarsiidae > Carlito > Carlito syrichta. The sequence continues at coordinate 942,411 of NW_007246089.1, read as the reverse complement.
GGAAGGCTGAGGCGGAAGGATCACCTGAACCCTACAGGTCGAGGCTATAATGGCCGTAAGAGTGCCACTGTACTCCAGCCTGAGTGGCATAGTGAAACTCCAACTCAAAAAAGAAAAAAAGAATCTTAAAAGCAGAAGCTTATCCTGAATTATTGGGTGGACCCTACATGTCCTAACACATATCCTTATAAGAGAAAGGCAGAGGGAAATAAAATTAGAGAAAGACATACAAGAGAGAAGATGATGTAAAAAGGAGGCAGAAATCAATACAGCCACAAGCCAAGAGTGCGAGCAGCCACCAGATTTAAGAGGCAGGGAACAGACTCCCCTGTGGTCCTCCCACAAGAGCCTGACTTTGTGGACACCTTGACTGTGAACTTCTGGGACTGTGAAAGAACACATTTCTATTGTTTTAAAGCCACCATGTGTGTGGTAATTTGGGAACAAACACAGAACGGTCCATACATCTGGAGTTGGACAAATCAGGAACTTCTCACTGTTACAGAAACTACCTGGTAATTTACAATCAATGGAATCCCTACCATGTACTGGAGTGAAGCAGTCAGGTATTCTCATCAGCATCCTCCCAGCAAACCAAATACTTAATTTATAACACCAACATGTCAGCAAAATAAGAAAATTATTCAATGCTCACTCAGCTTACTAATAATGAGAATCCATTCGCCTTAAAAAACAAAACAAAACCAAAAAATGACATCTGCAGCCAAAAAGGGGGAAGAAAACACTAGTCTAGCTCTCAGACTAGGCATTATGCTAGTACTAAAAACATTATCTAGAACATTCACAAGTAACACTGTTCTAATTTTTTTTTTAACCAGAGAGGGAAAGAAGAGGCTGCTTCCTTTTATAAAACTCTGTCAAGGGTATTCCTCACCAAGTTCATTCTGTTGTGTCTTTAACACAGTTTTCAGTCTACCCCAATTACTACTACCAGGCAAACCTCCAACACCTTCGCAGAGGGCTCTCCACATTGTTGCTACAAAACACGTACAGGGTTTTCTTTTGCCACTTTTTTTTTTTTTTTTTTTTTTTTTGAGTTGGAGTCTCACTCTGTCACCCAGGCTGGAATGCAGTGACACGCTGATGGCCACCGCAGCCACGACCTTCTGGGCTCCTGGCGATCCTTCCGCCTCAGCCTTCCAAGTGGCCAAAACTACAGGCACATGCTACCAGGCCCGGCTAATTTTTTTATTTATTTCAGAGATGAGGTTTTACCAACTTGCCCAGGCTGGTCTCAAACCCCTGAGTTCAGGCAATCCTCTCACCTCGGCCTCCTAAAGTGCTGGGATTACAGACTTGAGTCACCACACCTGGCCCCTATCACCACTTCAACAAATCATTACACAGTAGCTTAGAACAACACAAATTTATTGTCTTGCAGTTCAGGCGGTCTGAAGTCCAATATAGGTCTTAGTAGGCTAAAATCACAGTGCCAGGCTGCACTCCTGAGAAGCTCCAGGGCCAGAATCTGTTTCCTTGCCTTTCTAGCTTCGAGAGGCTTCCGGAATTCCTGGGAGTACAGCCCTTTCTCCATCTTGAAAGTCAGCAGCATATCATCTTCAAATCTCATTCCAATCTGCTTCCCCGCACACCCTTTTCTGACTCCAATTCTCCCGCCTCCCTCTAATTAGGATTTGTGCGATTACACAAAGCTCACTCAAAAAATCCAGAATAATCTCCCCATCTCAAAATTCTTATTTAAATCACATCTTCAACATCCCCTTAGCTATGCAAGGTAACATATTTGTAGTTCCAAGGATTAGGATGTGGACAACTTTGGAGTAGAGGGGTATTCAGCCTACCACAGAAGGTTCTGGGAACATAGGCAACTGAGTTACATAGAATCCCTTCCTGCTACAAATATTTTAAAACATCTAAAAAAGATTATAACATTTTATTAAAAGATACAGTTGAGCACACAGAAACTATTGGAAATTCCATAAGGCAGAAATGAAAGGCGAACCAAAAGCTAGAACTGTAAGCACGAAACTGAGGCCATGGGGTCCCATGAGGGGATGAGGAAGGAGTTCCTGGATCACAAATGTCCCTAGAGAGGAGGGGCTTAGGTTTTAAACCAAGCAGATTTGGAAAGTAGAACTGAGATTTTTGCATACCTAGGATCTCTAAAACATTCTACTATATTTTCAGTGTTAAAAGTTATCAAAAAAGACACAACAATATATCCAGGAAAACAGCAAAGATTGCTTAGTCTCTTCAAAAAGTCTTCAAGAAAGATAAATACTAAGCCTATCATGCCTACATTTGTCATCTAAATGTATACCACCTCAGACATGTGGGAATCTTCAAGACAAGCAATTCAAATAAAAGCTGATCCCAGAATGTAATGGCCTTTGGGAAAGGAAAATTCACAGAAGCAAATTCAAAATAACTCAGGAAGGATCATTCCAAACCAGCCCTTAAATGATTCCCAAAGAAAAAACCAGAAACTAGCCAGGTTCGGTGGCTCAGCTTGTAATCCCAAGCTTTGGGAGGCTGAGGTGAGTAGATTGACTGAGCCCACGGGTTCAAGACCCACCTGGGCAACTTGGCGAGACCTCATCTCTACAATAAACCAAAAAAATTTGCCGGGCATGGTAGTGCGCACCTGTAGTTCCAGCTACTTGGAAGGCTGAGGTGGAAGGATCGCCGCAGCCCAGCAGGTCGAGGCTGTGGTGGCTGGAAGCGGCCACTGCATTCCAGTCTGGGCGACAGTGAGACTCCAACTCAAAAAAAAAAAAACAATTATATAATAGGAATAATGAAGCTGCATTAAAAGGGGGGGATGGCAATTCTCAGTAAAATTATTTTTTAAGAGAAAAAACAAGAGTAAATCTCCTCATATGTTTTTGGCTGATAAAGAATACCTATGAAAAATCCAAAACAAAAATCACACTCAAAGATAAAACATAAGAAACATTTCCTTCAAAATGCAGAATAATATGAAGGTATGGGCTTTCACCACTTCTATTCAGCATTGTAGTAGAGTCTTAGACAACTGAGTAAGAGCGGATAAAGAATAATGATGGGGCCAGACTCGGTGGCTCAGCCTGTAATTCCAGCACTTTGGGAGGCTGAGGCGAGTGAATTGCCTGAGTTCATGGGTTCAAGATCCACCCGGGCAACTTGGTGAGACCTCGTCTCTACAATAAATCAAAAATTAGCCAGGCATGGTAGCGCGTGTCTGTAGTTCCGGCTACTTGGAAGGCTGAGGCGCAAGGATCACTGGAGCCCAGTAGGTCGAGGCTGTGGTGGTTGGGAGCGTGCCACTGCACTCCAGTCTGGGCCACAGAGTGAGATTCCAACACACACACACACACACACACACACACACACACACACAAAGAATAATGATGGAAAGAGGAGAACACAGCTACTATTAATTACAAATTAACAGGAGTATCTACAAAGTAAATCCAAAAGGATCCAAATATTATAAAATGGGTAAGAACCAGCAAAGTTGCGAGAAACAAGATCAATATACAAAAATCGACAGCACAATGAAGAACTAAAAAAAGTTAATGTGTTTTTAAGGATATAATTTGTGCGCCAGGCACACTGGCCTCACGCCAGTAATCCCAGTACTTTGGGAGGCGGAGGTGAGAGGATTGCCTGAGTCCAGGGGTTCGAGACCAGCCTGGGCAGTTTGGCAAGACCTCATCTCTACAATAAATCAAAAAATTAGCCAGGTATGGTGGTGCATGCCTGTGGTTCCAGCTACTTGGAAGGCTGAGGCAGAAGATCACCTGAGCCTAATAGGTAGAGGTTGCAGTAGCTGTGAGGGTATCACTGCATTCCAGCCTGGGTGACAGAGTGAGACTCCTACTCAAAAAAAAGGATATAATTTGTAATATCCTCCCAAAATATAAGGTACATATGAATAAATCTAATAAAAATAGTTTAAGACCTTCATGAAGAAAACTGTGAAATGTATTGAAGAACACGAAAAAGATGTTTAAAAAAATGAAGAAAAATGAAAAGATATAGTATGTTCATGGATGAGAACACTCATTATAATAAAGCATTAATTCACACCCCATTTAACCTATATGCTAAATGTACTTCTAGTCAAAGTCTCAACAGGGTTTTGGATAGAACTTTACACAACGATCCATTAATTCATATGGAAGGATGCCACACCTCGGAATATTTTTAAGAAGATTACAGAGAAAAATCTGTGTCTGCTGTACTTTTTCTCAGCCCATCTGTACCATCACTGGCAACAGGCAGAAATGCTCCTGGTGGCAAACCAGTCCTGTCGGTGGTTAAATCTAACTGTCCTGAATCTCTGCTTTTGTTGTTTTCATCCATGCTCTGCAAAATTTGAGCTGACTCCATTTGGACACATTTCTTTATTTTTTTAATTAGTAAAATTAAATCTAGGTGAAATTAAAAGAAGTTAAAAACCATTTAACAAATATCAGAACTTATTATAATAGTTCAGTCTTCAAAACCAAGTAACTGACACTTATCTAAATAAGTCAACAGTATGCTCTTTGAGAAAGATGAAATTCTAAATCAGTAGGGAAAGAGTGGGCTTTAATAAGTAGCCCTGTGACAATCAAGTCCCCATTTTGAAAAAGGATCGTATTAGTCCCCACCTCACAATACAGATTAAACTCTACATATAAAAGGCATACCTTAAAAGTACAGACAACATTTTAAAGATTTTGTGGCTAAAGAAAAATCTATTAAGCAAGATCACCAAAAATACACGTATAATACTGATATGGCATTTACTCTATTTAAGGAAGTATTGTAAGTGCTTTACATTTATTAACTAATTTAATCTATTAAATTAGATACCACTGCCTCCCATTTTCCAGATTGGTAAAATTGTACACAAAGATGTTAAGTAACTCACCCAAGGTTACAGCAAGGAAGGGGTAGAACTGGTCTGTAAACCCAAATTGCTTGGCTGCAGAGTCTGTGTTTTTACAATCATACTACACTATATATTAAAAATTTTTAAATTCTGGTCAGGAGTGGTTGCTCATGCCTACAATCCCAGCACTTAGGGAGGTCAAGGTGAGAAGACAGCTTAAGCCTAGGAGTTTAAGACCTGCCTGGGCACATAGCAAGACCTTGTCTCTACAAAAAAATAAAAATATTAGCTGGGTGTGGTGGCATGTGCCTGTAGTCCTAGTAGGAAGCTGAGGTGGGAGGACCACCTGAGCACAGGAGGTCAAGAATGCAGTAAGCCATAAGACCACTTAGATGGTCTTAAGTGTGAACCAGGACACTACCCTACCACCTTCTCGTACCCAATTCCAAGTATACACACACACACACATACACACACACAAATACATATTCTCATTTGTAAGGGCCACAAAGGTGAAACTGTACTCCAATCTGGGCAACAGGGTGAGACTCCAACTCAAAAAAAAAAAAATTAAATTCTATACTATATAGTGAAAAGTATCAGACAATATAGGATAAGCCTAGGACTAGGAGAAGATATTTCCAACACCCATATGTATTAAAGAACACCTACAAATTAAGACAAAAAGCACACTGAAAAGTAACAAAAGGTAATAAGAGGCAATTCACTGAAGAGGAATGTGAAAGGTCAATCAACACATGAAAGATGATAAATCTCACTAAAAATCAGGAAAACAAAAATTAAAACAATGAGATACCATTTCACAGGCACTAGATTGGTAAAAATTAAGCCTGATGACACCAAGGAGGTGGGGAATCTAGAAGTAGTATACAAGTAGAAACATCAGTTGTTGTAGTCACTCTACAAAACAAGTTAGCAGCACCTCAGAAAACTAGAGCTGAGTGTCCCTTACGAACCCACCAATTCTGTCTCTAGGTTAATCTCCAAGAAAAACACCCATGTCCCCTGCTAGACATACCAGGATTCTGCTGCAGCCTTGTCTGTAACTGTAAAAAGTCAAAACCAACCTCAAAGATAATGACCAAGGAATTCATAGATTCTGATGTGATCACACAACAGAATACAAATGATTTCTTATCTAGTTCTGTTAAATGGACAAACTGCAAAAATATAAAAGAATAAATCAGAAATAGAAAACATTTCCTAATTAAAACTAGCCTTGAGGAGCCCGGCGTGGTTCTAGACCAGCCTTGGTAACTTGGTGAGACCTCATCTCTACAATAAATCAAAAAATAAGCCAGGCTCAGTAGTGTGTGCCTTCCAAGTAGTTGCAGCTACTTGGTAGGTTGAGGTGGAAGGATCACCTCAGCTCACCGGGTCGAGGTTGCAGTGACAGTGAGTATGTCACTGCACTCCAGCAAAACAAAAACAAAAACCTAGGCTTGAAAATTTTAACAGCCCCCTTCTAAGTTAACAATTCTAAATTCTTCTGCTTTGCTTTCCTCTATAAATTGTTCCAACTCTTCTCATTCAGCCTTGGTTCCCACTATTTCCCAAACCCGGCTATCTAAATTAAGATATCCTTATTTGTCTTTCAAATACATCACATTAATTCCCATCTGTGCACATTCAAGTACAGTCTACATTCCTGCCTATAATTTGTTCCCATTTAGGATAAAGGGGGTTTTTGAACAAAGGTGGTATATACTTGAAGGCAGCAGACAATAAATTTGTCAATTCTTCACTTGTTTATAATAGAAGGCAAATCTCAGGGTCTTAAGTGTGAACCAAGATACCACCCCACCCCCCTCTCATATCCAATTCCCTGGTGTACACACACACACACACACACACACACACACACACACACACACACACACACTCATTTGTAAGGGTCATTCCCAAGGGTGAAAGAGAACATAGATCAACTGTCCAATCCAAAACAAATTTTGAATTTATTGCACAGCAGCAAAGCAGTACAAATGTGAACTTATTTGAGCTAATCAATTTTCTGATGACCCCTCAAAAATACCTTCTTTTTTTTTATTTCAAAAAGTAAAAACAACGTGTGTGTGACTGGTGTTCCTGACACATTATAACAAAAATCTCCAAATGCCCATAATTAACTTTTTAAATTAGAAATAACAACCGGGCGTGATGGCCCATGCCTGTAATCTCACCACTTGGGGAGGTGGAGGCAAGAGGACTCCCTGAGTCCAGGGGTTCGAGACCAGCCAAGGCAACTTGATGAGACCTCATCTCTACAATAAATAAAAAATTAACTGGGTGTGGTGGCACACGCCTGTAGCTCCAGCTACTTGGAAGACTGAGGTGGAAGGATCATCTGAGCTCAGCAGGTTGAGGTTGCAGTGGCTGTGAGAGTGCTACTGCACTCCAGCCTGGAAGACAGACTGAGACTCTAACTCAAAAAAAGAAAGAAAGAAATAACAGTTAAAGATGTAACTGGGTACTGCTAAAGGGGGGAAGGAGGAAGGAGGAACAAGGACTCTAAAACTACCCACTGGGTACCAAGTTCACCATGGGGGAGGGAGTTGCTCTTCAGATGTCTAAACCTCACTTTCACGCAATATACCTGTGTAAAAAATCTCCACATGTAGTCTCGATCCTAAAATAAATTAAGAAATAGCATCTAGAGATTTATACTATGCCTCTAACAAAATTTGATTATCAGTGTTTCTTTAACTTTTTACTAAAAAGGAGTCTTTTAAAAATAATAAAACAAGCTGGGCTCGGTGGCTCAGCCTGTAATCCCACGCTTTGGGAGGCTGAGGTGAGCGCATTGCCTGAGCCCGCGGGTTCAAGACCCGCCTGGGCAACTTGGCGAGACCTCATATCCACAATAAATCAAAAAATTAGCCAGGCGTGGTAGCATGCGCCTGTAGTTCCAGCTACTTGGAAGGCTGAGGCAGAAGGATCACCGGAGCCCAGCAGGTCGAGGCTGCAGTGGCCGCGAGCGGCCACTGCACTCCAGTCTGTGTGACAGAGTGAGACTCCAACTCAAAATAAATAAATAAATAAATAAATGAACAATTTAATTCTGAGTAGCGGTAATTATGTGTTATGGTTAGTTTGTAGTTTTGAAGAGAACTAGTGATCTAAAAATTATTGATTCCAATAAAATTAATTCTAACACATAATTAAACAGCCTAAGATTATCACTAGAACTTGGTAGACAAAGGAACTTCAAAGGATCCTTTGTTCAACTATAATAACAGTTTTCTTACAAATCAATTGTAATAGTAAGTAAATTTAGACTTATGACAAATAGTTTCCTTCCCTTGGAAGACGGAATGTTCATAAAAACAAATTATGCATCTGTTAACTTGTTGTTAGTAATGATTTTATGAGCAGGAAGCACCAACCTTTCCTGTTTTCTTGTAAAACAAAGAAAAGTGAATGATATACAAAGAACTTTAAAAAGAGCGTTAAAAGAACTGCTATGGAAAAGGCATTCCAAAGCAAGATTATAAAAACATTTAAAATTGGCATTGCTTTCCCAAGCAAATTTCAAGAGAAGACAGCAATGGCAAAACCACCAGTGCACACGTGAATAGATTCTAATGAAAAGTGAATAAACAGAGGATGCAAAGGACATAAACATTCTCAGCCAAGTTTCACAGACAGCACAGACTCACAGAACATTAAGGTACATGAGGATCTGGTAGTGATCTTCACCCATTCCTTTCATTTTATAGGTGAAGAGCAATGTGGCATACCCAATGACACAGTAACAGAATTATGGCAATTTTCTGATGGGTAGTTTTTTTTTTGGTTTTTTTTTTTTTTTTTGCTATAGGACACTATAATAATGCATAAGAAATTGCAGGCTTGCTTTGTAGCCTGATCAACATGTGTTTGAATAGCATCTCTTCAACTTACTTCCCATGAGACCTGACTGCATGGTGATGTGTTAATGAACAACAAAACCCTCTACTCATATGACCTTGACACTTGTTAACTACCAAACACTAGCGTCTTCATTTTGTACATTATTTTTTTCTTTCGTCTAACTCAGAAATTTGTCACATATACCTACACCCCCACACAAACCCAAAGGCACAAAGTGCATTGCCTAGAGTGGGGAAGCAAGAAATGCTACTTGCGATGAAAAAACTTTATCTTTGAGATCACCATGTGTCTATGCATCTTTCTGATTGATACAAGCAATGCTATTAAAGAACAAAGGAAAATATGTGCACAATGTTCTTTATAATCTAGCATGAATGTTGAAATGTTAAACTGCTACACTAAATCTTTCAAATGATGAAGAAATTACTAAAATAACCTAGAATTAAGAATAGAAGAACCAACAAATTGCTGGCCGGAGTAGGACTGACCTCTGTCTTGGACAAATGTTGCTTTTGCAATCCATCTCATGTATTTCTCATGAGACCCTTAATCATAGTGCATCACTGGCCCCCTCCTATCAACGGGAGGAACAGAAACACAAGGCTCGGGCCTACCAATCATGGCTGCCCACCCTACTGTCAACAGCGCCTGGTCAAAGGGATGGGCCCAAGAATTAGCAGGGCCAATAAGTATGCCCCGTAGGACTTGATACAGGGATACTGAAGGGAAAAAAAATGGGATACTCCAGTATGGCAAGCTATAAAACCAAAATTGATTCTGACAGTGGCCGTCCTGCACATGGAAAGATCTGGCCTCCAAAAAGAAGCTAAGCAGAGGCCAGGTAAGCTGAAAAGTGGATAGAAGGCACAAGAGTTCTGACCTTTTCCAAGCCCTTGGTCTAGCCAAACGTTATGATCTGACTACTGAAAGTTATATGAGCCGACACATTCTTTCAAGATTATCTACCACCCATGAAGATTTCTGACTAATACTATCTTCATCTTGCAAGTGTTTATCACAAATTTTTTAATACTTGTAAACTTGCACTGACCCTGTTTACCTTCCCTATTGTGACCACTTTCCTGAAACCAAATCAAATTCTTCTCCTTGTCAGTAAACTCTAAAAAACATGAGCACTCCCTTTTGCTAAAAGACCTCTGAAAACCTTATTCTAAGGTCAAAAGAAGAGAATCAATGAGCCAGAGGAATGTCCCAGACCTCCTTTCTTCTGCAAACACCCTCTTGAAGCTCACTAAATTGAACTCCAACCTAAATTTTACTGCTGAGCAAGTCAGTGGTTGCCTACGGACTGGGAACAGAGGTTTAGGGGCAGGAAAGAGGGATTATAAAGGAAGAAAAGGAGACTTCTGAGGGTGATGAATATATTCAAGGTCTTAAATATGACCGTGAGTTCTCAGGTATACATACACCAAAACTTATCAAATGCTGTACTTTAAGTATGTGCAGCTGCTTTGTCAATAATAAGTCAATAAATCTGTTCTCTCCCCTAAAAGACAAAGCTTTACAAGGAAAGGCATTTTTTAAAAATGTATGTATGTATGTATTTATTCTTGAGTCAGAGTCTTACTCTGTTTCCAGGCTGGAGTCCCAGAATACACGTTCACAGCTCACTGCAGCCTTGACCTCCCGGGCTCTGGTGATCCTTCTGCCTCAGTCTCCTGAGTAGCTGGGACTACAAGTACATACCACCATGTCTGGCTAATTTTTCACTTTTTTGTAGAGACGACTTCTCACTATGTTGCCTAGGCTGGTCTCAAACTCCTGGGCTCAAGCAATCCTCTTGGCTCAGACTGCCAAAGTGCTGGGATTACAGGCATAAGTCACGGCACCTAGCCAGGAAAGGCATTTTAGAGCATCTTCCTCCTGTATGGAACATACCATGGTTTGGTGACAAGGAAGAAAGCCAAGGATGGTTGGGCAGGAAAGCAGATGAAGACTGGGTCCATGACAACATGTTTAAATTATACACCTACTTCTTGACTTCTACATGGAAATAATAATAAACCTTACAATTTTAAGCAGTGATAGTTGCATTTCTACTATCTACATCTGAACTCTTTTCTAATATTGTGGTACTTTTGTTTAAAAAGCCAATCGGATCCGGTCATTTCTAGGCTGACTACCCTGTATCTCTAATCTTAGGATAAAGTCCATATGCCCACGCTGACAATTTCCAGGATGTGAAGGGCCTGGATGACCTCTGGAGGTCATTCATTAGCTTTTCTTCCCCGCCCCAGTCAAACTTTGAGTTCTTCTGATGAGCCCTCTACTTTAAGTGTCAATCAAGGCATACAGTGCTCTTATATTCCTAGCACCTGGTTTAAGTACCTGATTCAGAAGAGAGCTCAAAACACCCCACTGAAGGAAAGAGCTTATAGTACTGTCTTCACACTTTTAGGACAAGCAAATGTTTATTCTCCAACCTATACAGTATATGAGAGGAAGAAATTCAATCTAATGATGTCCCATGTTATTCCTTGTCTATACACCCTATAGGAGAGAATTCCATTCTTTCATCAAATATCCACTACATTTCAAGAACAAGATGAAAAAATGGGGGGGAACACACATCAATAAGGGTACCTGATCTCAAACCAGGTAAAGTGGGGGCGAAAGGAGGCCCCATACTTTACCTGTACGATGACCACTGATCTAACTAATCCTGAAGTGCACGCCACATCTTTAAAATAAAAATTGTAAAAAAGAAATAATAAAAAAGGTGAAAAAATAGATTTCAGTGTCGCTAAAACAGCTACTTTTTTTGAGCATCAAAAATCTCCCAGGGTAAATGAATCACGCTGAGGATGAAAGAGGAATCGAGAACATTTGAAAAAACTGGATCAGTTGCTATAGTTAAATTATTTTAAAATGTTCCGTTAGCACTGAATCAAGAGAGAAGTGATGATGGTAGCAGAAGGCAAGTAAATTTAAAACAGGCATGAGTAAAGAAGGATTATCCCCCCAAAATGTAATACAGCATCCAGAGACATGTCGAGAAAAAAAGGCCTAGACTGTCTTCCTCAATACACTTCAACATTCGTAACAAGGAATTAACTTGAACGTGGAACTCTCCTCTGAACTTTGGCTTAATGTGGAAAACCGAAGAGTCATTCAGAGAAGATCAAGCATGTGTTTCTGTGATGCCAAACATCTGGATGGAAATATGAAAGTTCTATAAATAATGTAGATTTTTGCTAAATAACCAGACGCTCAAGGTTGAAGCCAAATGAACAACACTGCACTGAATCTTCATTAACTTAATGCCAACCTTATGCCAGGGCTGTGCTGGGCACTCAGGAAAACAAGAATGATTGTGATAGAATCCTTAGTGTTGAGGGGCTTATCATAAGAAAAATAAAAGGGTATGGGCAGGCACAGTGGCTCATACCCATAATCCCAACACTTTGGGAGGCCAAGGCCAGAGGATTGCTTGAGCCCAAGAGTTCGAAACCAATCTGGAAAACATACCAAGACCTCACCTCTACCAAAAAAAAGAAAAGAAAAGAAAAGAAAGAAAGAAAAAGGTAAACTGCTCTTTACAATGACTTCTGACAAACCCAAGAATTGAGTCTTGCTCCTTATCTTACTTATCAACAGCATTTGACACCGATGTTCAATCCCATCTCCTTGAAATGGCTTGTACTTGGCTTCTAGGACACCACCCTCTGCTTGGTTTTTCTCCTACCTTGACCAGCTTATTCCTTGTCAGGCCCCTTTGCTTAATCTTCCTCATCTCCAGGACCTCTTAAAGCATGAACATCACTGCTTCAATGCAAGCACCATGACCCCTTCCTATCTGCCCTCACAAACTTGTTGATTTCACTCAATTTCAACTTGTATATGGCTCTCTGAATTTAAATATCCAGACAGTCCCCTGAACCACAGTGTTGTCAGTTATAAGGGCTACTTGACACCTCCACATGGGTATCTACTGGCATCACATCTAATTCTGGACCTCTTATTTTGATCCCAAAGCCAGCGCCACCCACCAACTGTCTTCCCCATCCTAGTTAATGGCGTATCTATCCTGCCCCCTGCTTAAGCCATCAATCATGAATCATGTGGCTTGTCTCTTTCTCTCAGGAAATCAGGTCTGGTGCCACTTCCAAAAGAGGCCCAGAATCGATTTCTTTTTGTTCTGTTGCTAGTCCAAGTCTCCACTGTCTCATGTGTAAATTACAGCAATAGGCTTATCACTAGTCTTACTGCTACTAACCGTGCCATCTATAATCTATACTCCATTCAAGAGTCTGATCTTTTACATAAAAAGCAGACCACGCTACCCCAGGTGAATGGCTTCCCATTCCACTTTGGTGCAAAAGTTCAAATCTTTACAGTATTCTCAAGGCCATCATAATCTGGGTCCTGGAACTTCCCTGACTTTATTTCCTACCAGTGCATGGCTTGCTCACTCTGTCCCAGTCACATTTGTTTTGTTTTGTTTTGAAGTAAGGAGTCTCAACCTGTTGCCCAGGCTGGAGTGCAGTGGCATGATCACAGTTCACCGCAGCCTCAAACTCCTGAACTCAGGTGTTCCTTCTGCCTCGCCTTCCGATAGCTGGGTCTACAGGTGCACACCACCATGCCCAGCTAATTTTTTTTTTATTTTTTGTAGAGACAAAGTCTCACTATGCTGCCCAAGCTGGTCTCAAACTCCTGGGCTCAAGCAATCCTCCCACCTCGGCCTCCCAAAGTGGCTGGGATTACAGGTGTGAGCCACCTCACCCAGCTTCCCAGTCACATTTGACTCCCCTATCCTCTATATCCTCTAGGAATACTCCTCCCTCGGGGTCTTTTCAAAGGCCATTCCCTGTACTGAAACACTTCTCCCAGATATTTATTCTTCATCTCCTTCAAACCTTTCTTCCAATGTTGTCTTGCAAGCAAGCCAAATACAAAACCATGTACCCCTCATCCACTCCACTGCCGCCACCACCCTTCATTCCTTTTACTCTGCTTTTTCTCTATAGTACTGTTTACCTTCTAACATGATATATTATTAGCTTACTTATCTGCTGTCTGTGATGTATAACTGATTACTTATTTGCTTATCATCTCTCTGCCCCATAAAATAAGCTATATGAAGGCAGGCCATGTGGTGTGTTTTGTTCCCTGCTATAGGTGGTCAATTAGAATTTATGACTGGAATGAATACAAAAAAGAAAATGACTTGGGTGCATCTTATAATACACTTAGATTAGACTCATAACATAAAGCACCCCAGCCAGCTATGATTATAACACAATTTTACAGGAAGTGTATTCGTTCATGGGAAGGGCTATAGGAAACCCAGAGAGGTGTTTGAAAAGTTGGCCAAGAATGGAACAAAAAAGTGTGTTTTTAAAAATATTAGATTCTATAGTGGATGGATAAAAGTAATTCTGACTTAATATTATTAATTTTAAGCTAATGCTAATTTTCATGCTTTAAAATATTTAGCTCCACTTCTGGATTTAATTTTGATCACTGAGGGTTAAGAAAAACAGTATTATTTTATATAAATGTTCCTAATGTAAATTTTACCTGTAAAGAATAGCTGGAAAGGGGCAGTCAATTATGCAAATTCAATTCAGGAAATATTTAGAGAACACAGACTCTATGTTTAAATTTTAAAAGAACAAACTACAAAATGAAGGATGCAACAAGAGAAAAATAGATTATAGGAAGCTATGGTCTCTGCCAAAAGGAAGTCAATGGTCCAGCAGGAGAGAAAAACCAGCCCCTAACTATCTACAATGCCCATCTGGTATGGCTAATAACAAAGTAAAACGAACTTTTCCAACAAAGGCCCTCAGCCCTCATTGTAATATAGAATTAACTAGGAATCTCAAAAAAAACAAAAACAAAAACAAAAACATTGAATGTCCTCTCCTTCCCCTGAATGCTGACTGAATTAGTCTAGGTAACACCCAAGTATTAAGATACCAAAGAAAAAATTTTCAAGTAAAAATTTCTTTCTGACCGAAGAAACTGGAGGCTTTACAGGGTAACTTTCCAGAGACAGAGATAGTTTTATGATTAGCAAAGACAGGAAGGCAGAAAAGGGCAAAAATATGTGGGGAATGCCAGGTAGCTAAAATATAGAAAACACTTGTACATGAAGGGCAGGTGGGCGGTGAGAGAACTTGAGTGGCACGCCAACAAATTTGTGTTTACTCTCCTCCTAGAGTCTTCATGCATTATTGCCGGTGAGTTTGGTTAACTCCTTTTATAGTGTTAAAATGGTCTGAAGATGAATTCAGGTGAAATGTAGATAAGAAGGAAGAAAGACCAAACTCAACCTGCCTTCATCAGTAACTCAAATGTGCTTGAAATAACAACACCCACTACTAACCCACCTAAATCTGCATATAAATTAAGCCACTGAGATGTTCCAATCTCACTTTTTAAATATGGGCTGAATTTTCACCCAAAGTTGGCCTTTCTTTGAAAAGGCCTTTAGTAGTTCTGTAAACTTTTTGAACACCAGCAAACTCATTTCAAGTGAAAAATGGTATGAACTGAATATTTTTGTTACTGTATTTTTAAACCAAAAGTTGGGAAATTTGGTCAGGCATGGTGGTTCACACCTATAATCCCAGGACTCTGGGAGGCCAAGGTGGGAGGATGGTTTGAGGCCAGGAGTTCAAGACCATTTGGGGCAAAACAGCAAGACCATGTCTCCACAAATAAAAATTAAAAAATTTTAAGAACATATTTAAATAAAAGCAGATTATAAATATCAGCATAATAATATTATTAATACTAATAATATTCTCTAAAAATTCCAGGCTTCGTAAGCAGTATTTTCCTAATTCAGAATGCAAGTAGATTGAATCCTGTCAACAACAACAACAAAAAATACAAGTAAAACATTCAGCAGGCCAGGCTCGGTGGCTCAGCCTGCAATCCCAGCACTTTGGGAGGCCGAGGCGGTGGACTGTCTGAGCCCGTGGGTTCGAGACCAGCCCGGGCAACTTGGCGAGACCTCATCTCTACAATAAAATAAAAATCAGCCGGGCGTGGTAGCGCACGCCTGTAGTTCCAGCTACTCAGAAGGCTGAGGCGGGAAGGATCGCCGGAGCCCAGCAGGTCAAGGCTGAGGTGGCCGGGAGCCGGGGTGGCCGTGAGCAGTGAGTGCCACTGCACCCCGGCGTAGGCGAAGGAATGAGACTCCAACTCAAAAAACAATTTGAACAATGACAGGGAGCTAATACTACAAACGTGATCACACATTAAACTAGAAATCAGCAGAATGTGGTAGTAGTTCCCTTAGTCCCAGCTACTCAGGAGGCTGAGGTAGGAGGATCCTTTGAGCTCAGGAATTCAAGGCTTCAGTGAGCTATTGATTGTGCCACTGCACTCCAGTCTGGGTGACAGAGCCAGACTCTGTCTTGAAGAAGAAAAAAAAAAACTAGAATAATTTGAAAAATATAATAGTTTGAAAGCAACTGCAATAAGTAGATTTTTGTTTGACCAAAATATTAGTGATTTTCATTTATTTTGATCCTGAGACTGAACAAAAGTATACTTTTCCAGTCCTCTACTGACTAGAGTAGGACTCAAAAATATATATATAGCTAAATCTAAAAACTGCAATTCCGAATATATACTTAACATGCCTCAGCATTTTTTTCTTACAACTAAAAGATTATTTATCTTGAAGATATGAACTCTTGCCTCTGTAGGGCCTGTTGACTTAACACCAGCCTATACATGCTAAACATCCCAATAGCTTGAAAATTTTTCTGTTACAGCATGTAAGTTTGTAATTCAGAAGTTTAAAGTAACTCAACTCTTTCCACCTCAAACTGTACTAAAGCATTTATACACATGATCTCAATTTGTCCTCATAATGGAAGAATTTAAAATATCATCACTAATTTATAAAGGAAGAAATTGAAACTCAAAGAGAGCTGTTTGTCCAAGTAAGTTGAGTTGGAAAAGCTCAGTTTTCTTCATAATTTCAGTGCTCTCTGCCCCCATAAACTGTATGGATATTTTTTTTTTTTTTTTTTGAGTTGGAGTCTCACTCGGTCGCCCAGACTGGAGTGCAGTGGCTGCTCCCGGCCACCGCAGCCTCGACCTGCTGGGCTCTGGCGATCCTTCCGCCTCAGCCTTCCAAGTAGCCGGAATTACAGGTGCGCGCTACCACGCCCAGCTGATTTTTTTATTTATTGTAGAGATGAGGTCTCGCTGCCCAGGCGGGTCTCAAACCCGCGGGCTCAGGCAATCCACTCACCTCAGCCTCCCAAAGACATTTTTTTTAATCTGACAGATATGGCATATTTTACCTACTATAATATGGATCCCAGTTTCTGAGAGACTAACATGTAAATTAATGTGCTTTAGAATTCATGAAAATCAGTATAATTTTTGATGCTGCATGAGAATTCTTCTAAAAACAATCAAAGATGTAGAGGGAAAATGGCGAAAAGAAAAGTATCAAACTTGGAAAGATTTTAGAATAAACATACAAAAAAAAAAAAAGAAACCAAACTTCAACTTCTAAAATTTCCCTCCTGATTTTGAGACTGTAAGTTAAAACTATTCAAATATATGTATATTTGAAAATATATATGTATAAATAAATATATATATACATACATAAAACTGTGAGTGCAACTCTTAAAATCTCAGTAAATGCATTTTTGGTCATTTTTTTCTGTTTGGTTCTATTTAACAAAGTCAGCTACCTCTTCTTTTTTTTTCTCTAAATAGAGCTTTCTTCTCCGGTTAAGAAACACAAGAAGATGTTTTATAAAACTTCAAAATGTTACATATTTTAACACAACATTCATTTTATATTCCCTAAAGTTCCTCACAAATCACTATGAATAATCTTTAAAAGTTCTTTTTACTATTTGTCAAAATGCTTTCAACCTAAAATAGTCATATGAAAATAAACTATTTCATATGGTAATTCTGTGTTTTAAAAAATAAAAATAAACTATTAAAAATAAAATTCATCATTTTCCCAAAAATAGTTTTAGTTTTTATTTATATCCTACATGCTAACAAAAAGACCCACATGTTATTCCTACACTTCCCCAATTCAATCACACATTTATTTCCCCACCTTCTCTAACTCACAAAGATCTTTCCCATTCTGAAATTTTACGGCATCTAAGGTCAGCATGTCCCTGACACACCATTCAGTTTTCCCAATCTATGTCTCCCAACTAGATCCTATCTCCACAGGATACAGTCCTTGGATGTACTGATTATTTCTCACAGTTCTCAGCAGAGTGCACACAATACACAAATGTTTATTACCTAAGTACAGTTTTTGAGACCAAGTAAAAAAGGTAGTAAATTAAAAAGAGGTTTCCTAAAAGCATATTGATTTTTAAACCCTTTTGCTGCTGTATTTCCAAGCTGAGACCAGAGCCCAGCACATAGTCACTCAAATATTTGTTGAAGGAAGAAGCATTCAGGATCTTTACATGTAGAATGTTCTGAGACAAATCATCTCTCTCTTAGAATTCCATGAAGATAAACCAAGGGATGGCAACTTCCGCCTTTCCCTCTACACATACAAATTGTTAACATATGCTACACTAATGTAAGGTGGTTCAATACTACAGATGCAGTTGATTAAAACAACCAAGCCATACACAACAACAACAAAACCAACAGTTAACCTTTCCACGTGATCACATTTCCCGGGTACGTTTGGGACTATCAGTTTGTTGTAGTGACACGCTCTGTACTGATCGCGAATCTCAGGCTTATCAGCAGCCCACCAGAGCATGCAGACTGCAGGGAGAGTCTCAAATTCCTCAGGAAAAGGCTTCAACACAAAAGAGAGGATACTTAAGGCAACCAAGGCCTTTACTCCAGTCTCTCCCTTAGGCAATTCTGATTTTACCGACACTATTAGAAACAACCTCAGACCTAGTCCTGAGGCGTTGAGCATATTTTAGAGGCAGTGACCAGGGTGGGATTAGAATCTACATATGGTCTTCTCATACATGAGTTACAAAGAAATGTCTCCCAAGTCTTCAAGCTCGACCCCACTCCAACTGCCTCACATTTTTACATCTGAAAATGTTGAGGGAGAGACCAGGAAAGATACAGAACCTAAATACTAGCAATGGCACATTAACAGTATCTGTTTAAGACTTGGTGCAACTTTCACCTGGCATTCGCCTCCACCGTAACCTGCTGAATGTATTTAAGCAAGGTACAAGAAGTAGCCACTAATTCATTTTAAGAAATGTCCCTTTGCCTAAAGAGTTGATGATTTTAAAAGAGCTAACCATTTTTATAGTACCATGAATTTCCAATTCATTAAGTTTTACTGTATAGCAATTAAAATCAATAGAATACAATTTGAAGGTCAATAATTTAGAATAGATATTAAATAGTCTTAATACGTCCCTTTAGAGTCACCTTTCTTTTGCCTCGCTTTCCTAATACGCTGAAGATACAACTAAATATGAAATATCTTGAAAGCAGTCAAACTTGATTTAAAAATAACTTGACTTTTTTAAAAAAATTGTACATTAATCTACATAGAACCCTTAGTCGGCTATGCAAAGTAGACGATCTACTATAAGTAGACACTTTAGAGTGTGGCAAACAGATGACTAAACCATTGACAGGAAAAAAACATAGAAGTCAGGGCACAGAATAGGGAATTTGAAGTTCTAAGCAAACCACTCACAACGATTTAAAACAAAAACAACAACCCGCAGAACAGGTCAGCATTTACTTAAGAAGCAACTGATATGATAAGCATGCCTCAGGTGAGACAAAGGTGGATTTTGATCGAAGCTTGACACACAACTCCAAGGAAGTGTATCACCAGGTGTTCCAGAATTTTTTTCCCCCAAGTCTGCCATTAGTGACCATGTTGACCAGATTACTACCAATCAGTCAGAAAAGCATAATCTACACCTGTTTCTGCTTGGCCTTGGCAGCTCTGCAATCATGTTCACATACACAAGAACAGTAATGGTAAAATGACCCAAGCCTCTCTCTCCCAAGGATGTAACTTAAGCTTGCACAGATGGCCTAGCTCTCTGCTAATGCCGGGGTGCTGGGTTTGTTTTCAGGGTGGGTGCTGCAAATCTCCAGGTGTATTTATAGAAGGGAGCAAGGCTATGATGGAGGGTTGATGACAGAAGAGGAAGTTTCTTCAGCCCTGTAGGGGCAGCCTGTGGAAAGATCTGGATTCCACAGCCTAGGTCCCACTTCTGATTCGCCGATTACCAGCTATGTAAACTTATTAAAACCCGTTTTGGTCTGTTGCCTTATATATAAAATGTAGACAATGCCCCATCCCTGGGATGGTTATCAGAACGACGACCCAACATCTTGTACGTAAAACTTGAGCCATGGTAGGTAGGCATTCAGTGCACGTCAATCTGTCCTCCCATCCTCCGGTTCACTCGGAATTACGCCTCCAAAATCACACACATAGCCTGCAGGGCTAGAACTAAAAGGCCCAAGCAGGCTGGCAGGGAAAAAAACGACTTGGGTGGAGGCTCGCTTACTTACTGGAGGACGTCGTTTCAAATGGAGTTGGAGGATTGATAATAGGGGAGACACAGGGAAAAAGCATCAAGTATGAGCAAAACTGGCAATAACAAGGACAAAAAGGCATCCCTTCATTGTAAGCACGAAACAAACTTCGGAAGCAGCGGATATCCTGCGAACCTACACCGTGGCCTCAGTGAAAAGCACGAGAACACGCAGAGCCGGCCGCCAGGCACCCCATCCCTCGGTCGCCTCGTCAGTTTCAGACCCCGCCGTCCCCACCACCGTCCGCAGAGCCGAGGCGGCTCTCCCGCCTCCCCGCCCGCCCCGGCTGGGCGCCAGGAGCGAGCTGCGGGAGAGACCGGGATGGGGAAGCGGGAAGAGGTGGTTCTACGTCTGGAAAACAAGGCGGTGGGTGAGGGGGCGGGGTGGAGCAGGGTGGCAGAGCCGCGGCCGGCCAGCCTTCACAATGAAGGAGAGCCAGAGACTGCGACAAGCGCCGGCTCCGGGTCCCCGGCGGGGACTGACGGCGAGGCCCGGGGCGCGCAGAGCGTGGGAAGACGGGAAGGGGGCGCGGGACCCGGCGAGGGAGTCGCCGGTCAGGCAGGGGCGCCGAGGGGCGCCCGGGCAGGTGCAGAGCCCCCCGCGTCGAGGAGGGACTCCCGGTACTCACGGTGTAGAGCAGGTTGAGGGCGCACAGGCAGTTCTTGGAGCACGCGAAGCCCCCGCAAACCATCTTGGCGCCTGCGGCCGCCGGCAGCTGCCGATTCGCTCGGACACCGGCGGAGCTCCCCGGGCAGCCGC
>NW_007246089.1:872741-921361 GCF_000164805.1 Carlito syrichta | reverse complement strand
CTGCCTCGCCCCGCGCGATGATTGGCCGCCGGCCGGGAACAAAGGTAGAAATATGCAAATCAATGCGCCCTGCCGTCCGGGATCCGGGAGGGGAGGGGCGGGGCGGTCCCGGGGCGGGGGGAGGGGACCGAGAGGTGGGGGAGGGAGCGCTAGGGCCGGGCGGCCTCGGTAGCGTTTCCTGGGAAGCAGGTGAGGAGGGGGGCGGGGCTCGGAGGAGATCCACGCTGGCAGGGAGAAATAGGACAGCACCCCTGGTTTCTTGGCACAGGCGGATGACGTGGCACCATTTTGAATGAGATTTTAAAATTAAGTACCTGGCTTTGTTTGAATGAAGGCAGCCAGACAGGAAGTAGTGAATGAAAGATGTGAAAGATTTAAAAGAGGAATCAAGTGAGGGGCAATAAAGGGAGAAAAAATAAAAAGAGAATGAAATCTCTGCCTCTCTCAGAAAATAGGTAAATACATGACCTAGAATTCAGACCAGTGTCAGGTCAGAAGGACTTACCCTACGAGAATTTGCAAAATATTAATAAACTTTATGAGTACATGCATACAAAAGAAAATCAAGAGAGTTATTTTTATGTTTCAGTCTTGAATTTCAGTAAGCTTATTTTTTCACAGAAAGAGCTGTGAAAATCTTTAAATAACAGTCTTCACCTCAGTAAATTCATTACCACTTGATTGCTTCTTGTGGATGCATCTTGTAGCCTCAATTCCTCACCTATAAATCAGTACATTAAAAGTATGTCAAGTGCTTTTTGCAGAGTGCAATAAATAGGGCTCAGTAAATGTCGGCTAGGTTTAGTTTAGCTAACATTTTCTAAACACCTACTGTGTCCCAGGCACTAAGCTATGCTAATAAAAGTTTGGTTATTTCATAGTTCCTTCTACCAAAAAAAAAAAAGCTTTTATAAAGAGAGTTTCAAATTTAGATTAATTGCATGGAACCTAAAGATTTATACTGAGTAAATTATGTGTCTGCAAATGCTAAATTTGTGTTAAATAAACCATTGCAGCTGATTAAAACAATTTGTTGTCTTAGAATTCTCTGCTTCCTCTTCCAGCCTCTCCTTACCTCTGCTAATCCCACACCAACAAGACCTCATTGATTCTTTAGCTTTTGTATTCCATGTTAACATTTTCTACATACCCAGAAATATTCTAAAAGTTAGCATGGAAATAGACTCTCATGGACAAACAACACTTTTATGCTCAGCTTTTCTTTTTAAAAGTCAGAGATTTACTAACAATGAGGTGTAAACAGGGAAATCTATTCATCCTCTTTCTATTCCTGGGTATCACCAACATTACATTACTACCACTTCAACCATTACTCAACCAACTATGGCAACTCTCTCTTTGCCTTCCTTATGAACTCCCTATGGGATGAATCACTTTCTTTTTCTCAGAGAAGCAGCACCTATCAGTTAGTTACTCGGCAGGAAGAAAATGGCTCATTCAACTAGCACAATTGAGGAGAGTTTAACAGAGGTACTATTTTCAAAGTGTGGACAAGGTTAAAGGAAACCAAAAAAGGATGGTGAAGCAGCACACAGCTAGTAAAAGCAGGAAGTTCTAAATATCCTTAAGTCTGAGGAGTAATTTAAGGGAGCAATTGTAGAAGCTAAATAAGAGCTATAGTTGCAGGAGGGTTGTTTGATGGGAGTTGTGGCTTTTGACAGAAGAAACAAGAGAAACCACTGCAAACAGACATGTGGGGATTTCTTCTGATTTGGATGTAGAAATTTTCAAAAAGTCATTTGCTCCCACACCTAACAAGAACACACTAGATAAGCTACAAAATGATACAACAACAACAACAACAACAAAAATTATCAGAGAACTGAGGTGCTTTTAGATCAAAAGGATCTAAAATCCAGAAAGTAATGGGATATTATTAGGGAAACACACACACCACACACTCACACACACACAGAGTCATTTTACTCTCTTGTAGATTGGCTGTAGAAGGAAGGTGTTACTATAGAGAGATAGGGAGAAACTAGGTGAACATTTAACCATCATTTAACGCCTTTATGTGGACCAATATGACAGTTAATAATCCAAGGAAACCCACGGTGAGTCTACAACTACTTGCCAGCTCTAACCCATGGGCCTTCACTTAGAACAGGACTTGTAAGCTACAATACAAGCTACAATACCAAGGTCAGTCAAGAGTTCTTGAGAGAGATTCTCCCTTCACAACTATATCAAGGTGCATGGGCCTTCCCCAAGTATGAGATAGTGGCTAAAAGCTGGGGTAAAGACAGAAGAGATGAGAAAAATCACTGCAAATCAATCTGAGCCTTTACCTAGTCCAAGGCTAAGGGAGGAGCAGAAAAGAAGACTCTCTTTATGGTATATTGCAAGAGGCCTCCAAAGGCTGGGACAAAACAGCAAAGTAGAGATCTCACAAGGTACAGAAAGCCAAGGACATGACTGGACAGCCCAGATTATTTCCAGACAAACAAAACGTTGTAAAGCACAGTGATCTTCCAAGGCTCAGAAAGCTGATGGCTGGGCCATAAAGAACAAAGAGATCTCTATGCAAACCTCCTTTCTGTAAAAGGAAAGTCTTGGCCATGATCTCAAGAATATTTGAAGCCAATGATGAACTAAATCTACTATACCTATAACAAACCCTGACCCAGTTCAACTGAAATTCAGATTGACTTAGTCATCCACATTAGCAGCCTGAGAGAATAAGAGATATGACATTTTCTGGGGGGTGAATATTACTTACTTCAGGCTTGATTTTCCTTTTATACATATTATTGGACACAATCAAAAATTGTGAAAGACTTGGATGATCAAAAAAATTTAACCTATGATCAAAAGAAGAATTGATCAGGAGACGCAGATCCAGAGATATTAGAATTATCAGACATGTCTTGAAAAGTGAACATGATGTATTAAAAGATTTAGTGAAAACATGCAGGAACATATGGGTGAGTTTCAGCAGAAAGATTGAAATTCTTGGAAAAAATGAAAATAAAATGAAAAAATACAATTAGAGTTTTTTTTTTTTTAATGCTATTCAGCAGACTGGACATAACAGAAGAAAAAAGTGAACTGGAAGATAGGTTAATAGAAATTATCCACACTATGGCACATAGATGGAAAAGGTGAGAAAATAAACCCAAGGATCTAATAGTCTGTGGGACAATGTCAAGCAGTATGCATGAGCGGAGTTCTAGGCGGAGAAAAAAAAGAAAATGAGGCTAAAGAAATAATGGTTAGGACATTTCCAAAGTTAGTAATAGACATCAAACCACAGATCCAAGAA
This sequence comes from Carlito syrichta, assembly GCF_000164805.1. Classification (NCBI taxonomy): domain Eukaryota; kingdom Metazoa; phylum Chordata; class Mammalia; order Primates; family Tarsiidae; genus Carlito; species Carlito syrichta. The sequence continues at coordinate 918,075 of NW_007246089.1, read as the reverse complement.
GAGTTATCTCCACCATTCTCTATTATCAAAGCAGTCACAAGGCTGCCCAGATTCAAGGAGGGGGAACACAGATCCCACCTCTTGATGGAAAGTTTGCAACACCACATTTCAGAAGAGCACGTAGACTGGGTGATACTGTGGTGTATCTTTGGAAAATAAAATCTGTCACAGATAAGGTCCTTTTTTCCATAATATGCCTCCATATTGCTCCTTTGATGACAAATTGCTTTTTTTTTCTAAACCATATTTTTTATTTTAAAATTGTGGGGTATGGTTAAGGGTTAGAGATACAAATATGCATCGTTCCGGCACCCTGGTTGATAAGGGATATCCCCCCCCATCCCCAGACAGATATTGACTACCATTAATCCCACCACACTTGCCCTCCCTATCCCCCCCACAGCATAGATTCCCACCACTATTGATCCTTTTCACATAGTATTACGATAGATGTTCAACATCCACTTACAAGTGAGGACATGTGATACTCAGATCTTTGTTTCTGTGAAAGATCACTCAGTATTATAGAATCTAGTTCCATCCAGGTTGCTGCAAAATTCATGATTTTGTTCTTTTTTATGGTTGCGTAGTATTCCATCATGTATATGTGTCACTTTTTTTTAATCCAGTCCTCTTTTGATGGATAGCATGGTTGGTTCCAGGTTCTTGCTATTGTGAACAGTGCTGCGATAAACATACATGTGCAGGTATCTTTTCTATAGAGTGATTTGAGTTCTTCAGTGTATATTCCCAGTAGGGAGATTGCAGGGTCATATGGGAGGTCGACATTTATAGCTTTTAGGAATCGCCACACTGCTTTCCACAGAGGCTGTGGAACCAACAGTGTGTAAGTGTCCCCTTTTCACCACATCCTCTCCAGCATCTGTTATTTTTTGAGTTATTGATAATGGCCATTCTGACTGGAGTTAGGTGGTATCTCAGTGTAGTTTTAATTTGCATCTCCTTGATGATTAGTGAGGCTGAACATTTCTTCATGTGTCTGTTGGCCACTCATATGTCTTCTTTTGTGAAGTGTCTATTCATATCTTTTGCCACTTTGTGATGGGGTTGTTTGTTTTTTCTTTTCAGCACACTTGAGTTCCTTGTAGATCCAAGATGTTAGGCCTTTGTCAGACATGGAGTTGGCAAATACTTTTTCCCAGTCTGTGGGCTGTCTTCCTGCTCTCTTGATGGTTTCTTTGGCTTTGCAGAAGCTTGTCAGTTTAATGAGGTCCCTCTTGTCTATCTTATCTCTTATGGTCTGTGCGTTTTGGGTTTTGTTCAGGAATTAGATGCCAGTTCCAATTTCCATAAGGGTGTGTCCTGCATATTCTAAAGTTCTTATGGTTTGAGGTTTTACATTTAGGTCTCTGATTCATTTAGAGCTAATTTTTGTGTATGGGGATAGATAGGGCTCTTGTTTGAGTCTTCTGCATGTGGTCAGTCTGTTTTCCCAGCACCATTTACTGAATAGGTTCTCCTCTCCCCAGTGGTAGGTGGTGGAGGCTTTGTTGAAGATAAGTTGGTTGAGAAATTGAGGTTTTGCTTCTGGAATCTCAATTCTATTCCATTGGTCTATATGCCTGTTCCTGTACCAATACCAAGTTGTTTTGATTATTGTAGCTTTATAGTAAAGTTTGAAGTCTGGTAATGTGATACCACCTGCTTAGGTTTTTTTTGCTGAGGATTGTTCTGGCTATTCTTGGTCATTTGTGTTTCCATATGAATTCCTGTATTGTTTTTTCTAGCTCTGAGAAGAATGTTGCTGGTAATTTGATGGGATTGCATTAAATCTGTAGATTGTCTTAGGTAAAATGGTCATCTTCCAATGTTGATTCTTCCAATTCATGAGCATGGGATATTTTTCCACTTGTTGGTCTTTAATTTCTTTGAGCAGTGTTTTGTAGTTTTCATTGTAAAGGTCTTTCACGTCCCTGGTTAGGAAGATGCCAAGGTATTTCATTTTTTTTGTGGCTATTGTGAATGGGATTGTGCTTTTTATTTGGGTTTCTGTTTGTTTGTTATTGATGTAAAGAAATGCGATTGTCTTTTGCACATTTATTTTATTCCCTGAGACTTTGCCAAAGTCCTTTATCAGTGCAGGGAGGCTTTTGACAGATTCTCTTGGGTTTTCAAGGTACATGATCATGTCGTCTGTAAAGAGAGATAACTTGACTTCCTCTTTTCCTATTTGGATACCCCTGATGGCCTTCTCTTTTCTGATTGCTCCAGCCAGGACTTCCAATACTATATTGAACAGGAGGGGAAAGAGTGGGCATCTTTGTCTTGTTCCAGTTTTCAGGGGAAATGGTTCCAATTTTTGTCCATTTAGGAGTATGCTAGCTGTAGGTTTCTCGTAGATGGCTTTTACTATTTTGAGGTATGTTCCATGTATGCCTAGATGTTCGAGGGTTTTTATCAAGAAGGGGTGCTGGATTTTATCAAAAGCTTTTTCTGCATCTAATGATATAACCATGTGGTTTTTGTTTTGACGTCTGTTGATGTATTTAATTACATTTATTGTCTTGTGAATGTTGAACCAGACTTGCATCCCTGGGATGAAGCCTACTTGGTCATGATGGATGATTTTTGAGATGTGTTGTTGAATCCGGTTTGCTAGGATCTTGTTGAGAATTTTAGCATCTATGTTCATCAACGATATTGGCCTGTAGTTCTTGTTCTTTGTTGGGTCTTTACCTGGCTTGAGTATCAATGTGATGTTAACTTCATAAAATGATTTCGGGAGAGTTCTATCTTTCTCAATTGCCTGGAATACTTTCAGTAGGATTGGTATCAGCTCCTCCTTGAATGTCTTATAGAATCCTGCTGGAAAGCCATCTGGTCCAGGACATCAATCCACAGATCCAAGAAGAGTTACCTCCACCATTCTCTATTATCAAAGCAGTCACAAGGCTGCCCAGATTCAAGGAGGGGGAACACAGATCCCACCTCTTGATGGGAAGTTTGCAACACCACATTTCAGAAGAGCACGTAGACTGTGTGATACTGTGGTGTATCTTTGGAAAATAAAATCTGTCACAGATAAGGTCCTTTTTTCCATAATATGCCTCCGTATTGCTCCTTTGATGACAAATTGCTTTTTTTAAAATAAGAAAAAGAGAGGGACACTGGACTGCACCTCTCAGAGAATTAGAGTAGAGACTAAACTGAGGGAGTATGCATTTTGCTAAGTGGAAGAGGAAGTTTTATTTCTATGCAATAAGTTTGTCTTTGTCCATAAAAATCGAGAAAATGGATCATCGAATTTTACTTTTTAAAAATTTAGTCTTCTAGGCCATTTTAATGTAGGATCCTTTAGATGGAGAGTACTCCTCTAATGATGAGAAGAGATAAAAAAAAAATAGAAATAAGAATTTTATTGCTTACAAGTCTTGGGCAATACATGGCATGTCTGGGGGACCCACACATGAAGGTCAGGGAGCAAAGGCAGGGAGATAGGGAGAGGGATCCTTGGGTCAGTGCTTTATTGAGTCCAAGGCATTGCCCAAACAGATTTCTCATGGGGCGTTTTAAGTGATGGTTTAGAGCAAGCAGGCATGTGTTCTAGGAGATCACAGAGTGCCTGAGAGGTAGTTATTGTGGTATATTTGCATACCCCACATGGGGTATGAGGGTCAGCAGGGCCAAAAAGGCTGTATGTATCTGCCCTGTAGGGAGATGGCCACCAGGAAGTTGTATAAGGCAGATATCTGGATCAGTAGTACTGAGGAACTGGGAAGAGGTACAGTGGAAACTGTGTCAATGGTGATTGAACCCTGCTTGTGGTATGAGCCCAACTTCAAAATGGATGTCAAGGCAGCCTAAAAATTATAAGAATGCACTACATAAGCAAACTGTTTTCAACAGTTTTTAAGTAGGAATACCAAAGACAATCTAAATCTAATCAATTCTACATATAATTTCTTTTCTTACTTTCTTTTTTTTCTTTTAGAGACAGGGTCTCACTCTGTCACCCAGGCTGGTCTTGAACTCCTGGTCTCAAGCAATTCTCCCACCTCAGTCTTCCAAAGTGCTAGGGTTACAGGCTTGAGCCACTTCACCCGGCCTTAATTTCTTACTCCCTGAGTAAATCTTTAATATGAAATAATCTCCTAACAATTTAGGAGATTGCTACATCTCCTCCTCCTCCCCCTTCTCCTATTCTCCCTCTCCTCTTTCTCCTTCTCCTCTTCTACCTCTTTTTCTTCTTGCTCTCTTAACATGTTTTTGAACCAGTGCAAAGACAGAATTCTTGTGCGTTAGCCCAGGTCTTCTGAGAAGCATGTGCCAAGACTGGGTTAGATGTTCAAAAGATTTCCTAGGAAAAATGTCTATGAGGGGAACTAGAGAGGGAGCCATAGGGAAGCTGGAAGAGCTCAAAGGCCATGATGCAGGTCTGACCTCTGTGAAGGAGAGAGGAAGGAAGGAAGAGAAATGAAAGGAAGGAGGGAGAGAGGAAGGAAGAGTCTGAGACTGCAGTGCAGTTTTAAGAAGATTTGGTGAGGTCAACAGGGAGTCCTTGAGCCAAAGTCAGATGCAGAAAAATCCCTCACACTCCCCAGGAATGACCCTGCCTTAGTATTCCCACCACACTCACTCGCCACTGGCTGACATTCACAGCACTAAAACTCATGCTGTGATGATTTCAGAGCATAGCATTGGGACTGGCATCATATATGCACCCCACAATAGGTCTGAGAAGTGTATTTTCTTGAAAAAATAATTACCATTATATTTTCCCCTTATGTTCTACAAATATTTTCCTAGTCACATTTCAAACCATCTTTCAGTTGTGCATTCTTCATCAGTTTGTCAGGGAAGAAAATTTTCTACTTTATGTGTATAATCTATCACAGGTTTTAACAATTCCTATTTTAAAACTCTTTTTTCATGGGTCATGTTTAGCTAGACATTACTTCAGATTTTTTAAATTCTTATTTTATTATTCAAGCTTAAGGTCAACACATAATTTTTAATAATTCAACACCACAGCAAGGAGCAGTGGCACACACCTGTAGTCTTCACTAGACAAGAGGCTGAGGCAAAAGAATCACTTGAGCCTAGGAGTTTGAGTATAGCCTGGGCAACATAGCAAGACTCGTTGTCTCTTAAAAAACAGATATTATTCAATCCTTTCTAGACAAGAGCATAGGAGAAAGAAAAAAATAATAATTCAACACCAGGACTTGATTTTCTTTAATAAATCTGCATCGAAATTACTCCTAAATTGTTATACAGCTTCGTTAACTACCTTACTACTTTCTAGACTTCTTAGAAACCTAAACATGAAATCAAATAAACATAAAATTGTTCATACGTAATTTATAGCCACATAAAACATCAGCAGTAAATTTTAAATCGCTTCAACTATAGTCTACCTTGCTGTGGCTAAAATCCAATGTAATCTTTCCTTAGCCAACAAAGCATAATTACTAAATAAATTAAGCGCCCATGTTTAAAGTATCTGTCAATGATTTTAAATGGAATTGATTTCATTAAATTATTTCTAATGACAAATAGGCTTTATTACTACAATTTTTGTTGTCCATTATGGTGTTCTTCTGCCTCTTAAGCAAACAAAGGAAAGAACTGTGAAAAGCTCCCTTTGTGATGATTTGCAATCCTCTGGATTGAAGGAAGCAGGGGCAGGGAGTTTCTTGGCTGACAATGAAACAAAGAAAAGATCCACAGCAGCAGTCTCTCTCCTTCCAAGTCTGTCCCTTGCTCTTCCTTCTCTGTTATCCTATTCTTTTTGATGTTTTGCCAAACATTAGCAATTAACTGTAACACATTCATTACTCCCACAATAATATTCAGTCTCCCTTCTGCTATGCAGGATGTTATGCTATTCATGCCAGAGGACTCCAAACCAGAATTCAATTTCAGAAAATGTTTTTCTTCCAACCACAGATTATACATGAAGGGTCTTTTGGGGGGTTGTTTTGTTTTTTCATTTACCAGCCAGGTATTATATGTACATTCTTTTTTTTTTCTGCATATGATGCCAGCAGGACTAGAACATATGCATATATTTGACTATCTTGTTTTATGACCCTGGCACTTACATCTCAATTCAGAATTTTTATAAGCGACTGTTTTCAGTGGCATATTTAACTATTACAGTATGACATACAATTGCAGGGCTTCAAGAGCAAATCCAGCTTGACAACCAGACAAATCCAACCACCGATCACCTGCCTTTAATGAGGGAAGATGATCAGCTTTAATGACCAAATAATCCACTTACTCTTTGCCTCTTAGTCTCCACATCCTCCCTTTCAGCTGTTCTTTATTCACTATACTAACAAGGCTACCGTTGAGAGTGAATTAGTGATATTTTTAATATTTCATCATACCTAAATCTACCCTATTTAGTCTCATTGACATCATTATGAAGAAAAAAAGAAGAATGTATTTACAACAACGGGTTGGCAAAAATCAGTCACGTTTAATTTGTGATGGGGCCGGCACAGTGGTTCTTGCCTACAATCCCAATACTTTGGAAGCCAAGGCAGGAAGATCACTTGAGGCCAGGAGTTTATGACCAGCATGGGCAACAAAGTGAGACCTCCATCTCCACAAAAAAGTTTTTAAAATTAAAAACTTAGCCAGGCTACTGTGGCATGTACCTGTAGTCCTAGCTACTCGGGAGGCTGAGGCTGGAGGATTGCTTGAGCCCAGGAGTTTGAGGCTGCAGTGATCTAAGATCACATTACTATACTCCAGCCTGGGCAACAGAGCAAGACTATCTCTAACTAAACAAGCAAAAAAACCTAGAAAACACATGATAAATTCTAGTCTGAAGTCCTCAAGCAGTCTACCTCTCTGAAACTTTCTGGAAATCTACTCCACTTGGACTCTGAGGCCTGAATCTGTTTCCTTTGACTATTGTGAGTCAATATGCATTGTATTTATTTGTCCAACAGTCACTTCAATGTGTGTTTTTTGTATCTGAAAGCTTATAATACTGCCTTACTTAATATACACATTCCAGAGAGTAATTAGATAAAAATGCATGGGAAAAGGTGCTCTTACAGTGGTCAGCTGAGTTTATTTAAATAAGCTGTCATTATATTTAAGTAATGGAAGTGCCATTTTTTTGTTTGTTTGTTTGGTTTGGTTTTTTTTTTGAGTCTGAGTCTCACTCTGTCGCCCAGACGGGAGTGCAGTGGCACGCTCCCGGCCACCGTAGCCTCGACCTGCTGGGCTCTGGCGATCCTTTCGCCTCAGCCTTCCAAGGAGCTGGAACAACAGGCACGCTACCATGCCTGGCTAATTTTTTGATTTATTGTAGAGATGCGGTCTCACCAAGTTGCCCAGGTGGGTCTTGAACCTGCGGGCTCAGGCAATCCACTCACCTCTGCCTCCTAAATCGCGGGATTACAGGCTGAGCCACCGAGACTGGAAGTGCCATTGTTTTGTTAAACTGTGGTGTGTCTACGTGGCTCTTTGCGCTATGGCTGCCACATTTCTTGACTTTGGTCCCCTCCCCTACCTTGGGGAGGTGAATCTCCTCCCTCACTCTTCATCTCTAATTTACTTTCTAAATAAACTGTAGCCTTCAATTTTAAAAAATGAAATGAAAATAAGTCTGGCATTTACAAAGGTGATTGTTCAAATTTGTTAAAACATGCCATTCTGGGCTGGGCGTGGTGGCTCATGCCTAGAATCCCAGCACTTTGGGAGGCTGAGTTGAGACGATTGCCTGAGCCCATGGGTTTGAGACCAGCCTGGGCAAATTGGCAAGACCTCATTTCTACAATAAATCAAAAAATTAGCTGGGTATGGTGACGCATGTCTATAGTTCCAGCTCCTTGGGATCGTCTGAGCCCAGCAGGTTGAGGCTGCAGTGGCCGTGAGCGTGCCACTGCACTCTGGCCTGGGCAACAGAGACTCCAACTCAATAAAATAAAAAAAAAACCAAAAAATGCCTTTCTGCCTCTTATCTATGAAGGGCTGGTGAGTTCTAAAAGTGAGATTGAGACAATCTAATGCAGCTTCTGGTACACTAGTAATCCTCCAAGCTGGAAAGAATTCAAATATCCATCAATGATGAAATGGATAACTAAATCATGGTACAGTCGCATAACAGAAGCCTATCCAATAACGGAAATGAACAAAATACAGCTGCCACAGCCATGTCAATGTGACTTACAAAAACAGAGTTGAGTGAAACAAATCAGAAATATATCAATACAATTGTACAATTCTGTGTATATGAAGCTCAAAGTGTTCATGACAGTATGTATGGATGGATATTAAAGAGTGAAACTCAAAATAAAAGTGAAAGATTGATAACCAGAAAAGCCAAAATAGTCATGTATTTGGGGGTGGGTATAGGAGTGTGGAAATAGTGATTGAAAAGGACTAGAGGGGTCCCCTGGGGGTTGATAATGTACCTTGTGGTCACTCTGTGATTAAGCTGTAAACAAACAAGACCAGAGGGGAAAGATAAATACTTACAGCCGAATGTAGCAGTACTCCAAGTTTTAGATCATATAAACAATGCCATTGTGGAAAAAAATAGTAAAACCATCTGTGTCTTTTCAACCTTAATTGCTTACACAATTATTTCTTTAGAACAGGAACTTTATTAGGAAATGTGGCCTGTAAGGTGACCCTTGTCATTTTACTTCAGAGGGCTTTGTATATTGGCTGTTACTGCCAAAATGTTCCAATTGTGTCTTTGTGATATTTCTGGCCAAGTCTACAGGTACAACCCACTGCAAGGAGACATTGGTTTTGGAAATCAAAATGCCTCAGAGTTAAGTCATATCCTGTTTACACAACTTCAAATATACTGGAGCATGTTATTTAGTACTCTCCTGAAATAAGGTGAATGGTAAAATTGTTAAGACCTTACACTCCAATCAGAAAATATTTGTATTCTTCTTTCTCATTTGATTGAGGGTTTCACAGTGTATTAAATTCTATGTTGGAAAATTTCTTACCAGACATTTGACTTTCTTTATTAAACTTTATCTTCCAGTGCTGTCAAAAAGTCCAAAGCCTGATTCCTAATACTTTAGTTTTTTTGTTTGTTTGTTTGAGTTGGAGTCTCACTCTGTCTCCCAGACTGGAGTACAGTGGTACACTCACAGCCACCCCAAAGTTGACCTGCTGGGCTCCGGTGATCCTTCCGCCTCAGCCTTCCAAGTAGCCAGAACAACAGGCGCACGCCACCACACCTGGCTAATGTTTTATTTATTGTAGAGACAAGGTCTTACCAATTTGCCAGGGTTAGCCTCAAACCCGCGGGCTCAGGCAATCCTCTCTCCTTGGCCTACCAGATTGTTGGGATTATAGGCTTGAACCACTGAGCCCAGACTGATTCCTAATACTTTATATAACAAGTTGGGCTTTTTTTCTCTTCTCTTTAGAAGTTTGTAGAATCTTGACTTTGACTGCTGTGTTTTGAAAATTTGCCCAAGATCTATAAGAGAAAGAACACCAAAGTACAAAAAACAAAATTAGGTGCAAAAGTATTTAGTTTAAATAGAAGAAACACAACAAATTACAAAGTTTTAAAACAAATATGTACTATAAACCTCCTCCCAAAATCTTGAAAAATACTACACAATTTGTATTAACTGCCTTATGGTATATTATAATTGACATCATTATAATATGTAAATAGCTATAAAATAGGATTTTTTCCTATTTTTCTGATGCATACCCTTTGATATCTTCTTATAACAAATTTTGTAAACCGAAGTATGACAGTTAAGTTCATGAACTTTTCCTAGAAAAAGTGCTACTTATCTCATTGTTGAATATCACTATTGGTCACCTTCAGAGTACTCCCCTTGAGAAGCTATGCACCAACACCAGCACCTAGTCCATCTGTCAAAGCAATTTTGGAACTCTTTTTCTGGAATGGCCCTCAGAGTTATTGTCATACTACCCTTGATGTCCTGAATGTCATCAAAATGTCTTCCTTTTAATATTTCCTTTATTTCCAGGTAAAGAAAAAAGTCACTGGGGGCCAGATCAGGTGAGAAGGGAGGGTGTTTCGACACAGTTATTTGTTTACTGGCTAAAAACTCCCTTACAGCTGTGTGAGTTGGTGCATTGTCATGACACAAGAGCTCCTTAGGGACCATTTTGAACACACCTTTCTCATGCCAAGATTTTCTATTAAGATTTTCCTAACTGTTTCTCTATTGAGGTGTATTTGATCTGCTATCCTTCTCACAGTCAGCTGATGATTTTGATACATAATTCAATGAGTTTTTGCAGTGTTTTCATCAGTTCTGCTCATTACTGGCCATCTTAACCTCTCTTCATCAGTGATGCTTTCTCTCCCCTCAGAAAAACATTTAATTCATTTGTACACTGCAATTTGCTTTATGGCATTACTCCATAAACTTGGACTAGCATGTCCCTGATTTCATTTCCACTCATGTCAAGTTTAACAAGAAATTTAATGTTTGTTCATTGCTCTAATTAAAACTCTGACATTCTTGTGACAGCACACAAAAACATGCAACAATAATGAACGCCACTCAGCAAGACACTGCCACACATTGACACCAACACAGCTGTGAGATTCTGATAAACCAGGTTATGAAGACTTGCTGAGTTGTTTGCACAGTGTTGCCAACATAAGTGCACAATGGCAGATTCACAGACTTAATTTCAGACCTCATATTTTCCATGGAGAGAATAGAAAGGTAATTCATTCTTTTCTGTAACGTGGTTGATTGAAAATTTTTATCAGCTGGGCTCAGTGGCTCAGCCTGTAATTTTAGCACTTTGGGAGGCCGAGGCGAGTGGATTGCCTGAGCCCACTGGTTCGAGACCAGTCCAGGCAACTTGGTGAGACCTCATCTCTACAATAAAATAAAAAATAGCCGGGTGTGGTAGCGTGCACCTGTGGTTCTGGGCTACTCAGAAGACTGAGGTGGAAGGATCGCTGGAGCCCAGAAGGTCGACGCTGGAGTGGCCATGAACATGCATGACACTGTACTCCAGCCTGGGTGAAGGAGTGAGACTCCAACTCAAAAAAAAGATAAAAGAAAATTTTAATCAATAATTTAGTTAACTTTTTTACGCTTTACAATTTATAGTAATAATTCATTATTGGTAATGCTGTATAAATTTGGGGAAATTCCTTGTCTCAATTATTTGTTTCTATATAATACCCCCAAAATTTAATTGTTTAAAACATAGTCATCTCATTTATTTCACAATTTTGTAAGTAAAGAATTTGAGCAGGGCTTGACTGGCCAATTCTTCTTGCAGAGGTCAACAGGGTCACTCTGTGGTGTTCAGGTGACAGTGAGGCTAGTATGGAGGGTCCAACCTCCCATGCTGGGTTCAGCTGGAATGTTCTCCTTCTCCGTGTAGTCTCAGGACCTCTCCATGTGGTCTCTCTAGCAAGGTTGTTGGAATTCCTACAATGTGGCTCATCGCTCCAAGAGACAAGATGGAAGCTACCAGTTGTCTTAAAGTCAGGCCTCAGCACTGACACGGTGTCATTTCTGCTATACACTACTGGACAGAGCAGTCACAGGCCAGCCTGGGTTCAAAGGGACAGGAAATAGACCCAACCTCTTGAGAGCAGTTGTCAAAGATTGTGTGGCCATCTTGATTGCAAAAGTGCTTCATTTCCAGTTATCTACTGCTGCCTAAAAAAAAAAAAAAACACATTTAACACACAGAGGCTAAAACCAGCAATCTGCTATCATCTCTCGTGGTTTTGTGGCTTGCCTGGACTCAGCTCAGCATTTCTCATTTGAGGTTCCTCAAGCTGTCGCAGTCAGTAGGGGGCTGGGAGTAGAGTCATCTGAAGGTGCTATGAGCCGGACATACAAGATGGCTTCCTTCTCACTTCACTGGAGGCTCAGCTGAGATGGGTGAAACAGCTGGGGGGATGAGGCCTTCTTCATATGACTGGCTTAAGCTTCCTTGTAATGTGGCAATCTCAAAGGAGTTGAACTGCTTACACAATGCGTTGCTTCCTCTAGAGTACATGTTTCAAGAGATACAAGCAGAGGCTCCAAAACTTTTTAGTCTCAGAAGTCACCCAATCTCTTCTCCCACATTTTTTGGATCAAAATCAAGTAACTGGTCAACCAAGATTTAAGGAGGACTACATGAAGGCATGAATACCAGGAGGCATTGGGGGGCCATCTTTGAGACTAGCGACCATATTCTAACACATTTCTTTATGATCTCTCTCTGGTATTACATCTTCATGTTTTTTTTGTTTTTTTTGTTTATTCGTTTGTTTGTTTTGAGTTGGAGTCTCATTCTGTCGCGCAGGCTGGAGTGCAGCGGCACACTCATTGCCACCGCAGCCTCGACCTGCTGGGCTCAGGCATTCCTTCCACCTCAGCCTTCCAAGTAGCTGGAACTACAGGTGCCATGCCACCACTCCCGGCTTATTTTTTTTATTTATTGTAGAGACGAGGTCTCACCAAGTCACCCAGGTTGGTCTCAAATTCCTGGACTCAGGCAATCCTCTTTCCTCGGCCTCCCAAAGTGCTGGGATTACAGGCTTGAGCCACTGAGTCCAGCCTACCTTTGTGTTTCATGGGATGAATTGACACCCTGGAAGTGTGTTCATACACGGGACTGGCAACAATTTAATTATATATGGAAGTGACTGCAGGCTTTATAACTATATCACACTAAATCCAGGCTAAATATATCCCCAACTCAACTTATCCCTAACTAAATCCAAATATGTGGGCAGCCTCTACAAAGCCACCTGGCTTCTAGAACGGGAAGTGTGTCAGAGGGAAAGTCAGAGTAGAAGGAGTCAGCAGCCTTTACTGATGGAGATTAAAATATTTTAGGTTTGCAAATTTTCCAATAACATAACACTATGTGAACAAATTGCAGATTTCCTGGCAAGGCCTTGGAAGAGACCTATCTATTCTATTTTATGCCCTCATTGCCCTTCGCCCTCAGTCCCTGCCTATTTCTGGGCAGCTTTCTTGATGCTAAAGCCTCCGTAACTAGTCTCCTTACCTCTGATTTTAGTTTGCTTCAATCTATTTTCTACCCTGCAACAAGAGTGATTATTTTAAAGCATAAATTTGACTTGATGGTAATCCTAGGTTAAAATCCTCCATGGCTCTTAGCCATTTAAAAAAATTCCTTAACATGATTTACAAGGTTTTTCAAAGCCTGGCCCTTATCTATATTTTAATTTAATTATTCCTCCTGACCTTCAAGCACTCTTTGATCCAGTCACAGTGAACTATTTTGAACTCTCTGATATTCTTTTCACACTGGGCTTTCCTCACTCCTAGGTCTAGGTTAGATGCTATGTTAGTCAGATATAGTAGCCGATGCTGTAATGGAAAGTTTACTCGTTACACGTGCACAGTTGAGAGGCAGAACAGCTGTTCTTCTCACAGTGATCCAGCAACCCAAGCAGCTTCTATCCATCACACCACGGGGGAGAGCCGGGGGAACACACACACGCTCTCAAAATCTCCACTGAAAAGTAATCCATGCAAATCTGCTCACAGTCCTTTTTGCCAGAGTGAGTCAACTGGCTGGAATAATTGGTGAGCACCGCTAATTATACTGGGAAGGAATTCAGATTAGCTGAATGTTATCTTTAAAATGTGGCTAATATCATGGTGTAAATTATTGGGGAAATAGAATTAATTTTTAAAAATCTTCTTTCAAACCCAAAATCCTCCTCATAAAGGTAAAAGAAAGAAAACACTTTTATTACTGAATAAGCACTAAACCAGAATGGGATGCACATCACAGGCAATTGGCTAAGAGATTGAAAAGACGGAGTGAGATTTTGACTGGAAAAAAAAATCCTAATGAGATAGGGATCCAGCAGCACTAGTTTACCACACAAGGCCTGGTCCTCACTGACAAGAAGAGATGCCATGGAAAGACAAGCCAAAGCCAGCTGAGACCATCTAAGACCAAGATGGCACTGAAAGTGACCTCTGCTAACCCTTTTTGCTATTTCCATGCTAGTTATAATACGTTAGCATGCTAGAAAACACTCTCATAACCGGGCTCCGTGGCTCAGCCTGTAAACCCGCACTTTGGGAGAGCGAGGTGAGTGAATTGCCTGAGCCCGCGGGTTCGAGACCTGCCTGGGCAACTTGGCGAGACCTCCTCTCTACAATAAATCAAAAAAATTAGCTGGATGTGGTAGCATGTGCCTATAGTTCTAGCTCCTTGGGAGGCTGAGGCGGAAGGATCGCCGGAGCCCAGCAGGCCGAGGCTGTGGTGGCTGGGAGCATGCCACTGCACTCCAGTCTGAAACTCCAACTCAAAAAAAGAAAAAAAAAAAAAGAAAAAGGAAAAGAAAAGAAAACATTCTCATTAGTGCCATGACTGTTTACAATTCCAATGGCAACCCTTAGAAGTTTCCCTGTATGGTTTAAAAGGGGGAAGAACACTTGATTCTAAGAACTCCCTTCCCCTTTCCCAGAAAACCCATGAATAATCCACCTGTTGGCTAGCATAGAATCAAGAGATAGCTATATGGCCAGGCTCGGTGGCTCAGCCTGTAGTCCCAGCACTTTGGAAGACCCAGGCGAGTGGACTGCTTGAGCTTGCGGGTTTGAGATCAGTCCAGCCAATTCGGTGAGACCTCATCTCTAAAACAAACAAATAAATAAATAAATAAATAAAAAGAGATAGCTATATAAACAAAATCCCACTGTGTATGGCTGCTGTTCTTCCCACAGACCAGCTCTGGCTACTCTGCCTATAGAATAGTCTGATCTCGGCCATTTCAATAAACTTGTTTTTATTTTCCAACTGAAATCTCAGCAATATATAGGGGCTACTCTGCCTATAGAGCAGTCTTATTTCTGTCCCTCTTTTCTTTTAATAAACTTGCTTTTGCTTTATCTTGTCAGCTTGTTCTTGAATTCTTTCCCGGGCAAAGACAAGAAGCCGGTTGACCTCTCAGGTGGGAACCCAATTTTGGGGGACCTAGCCTGTATCACTAACTTTACCTAGTAATTGGGACAAGCATCTGCAAGTGGAAAACACACACTGTTTTTCATCTGTTCTCACACAAAAAAACAACACAATACTTCTGTGAATAAATGGGGGGGTGAGAAGTCCTCTCCATACCAAGCAACAGACACCAGATGGGACTCCTCTAATTCAATTCGATTCTGATGCTATCTACCTGGCGATAGTGTCAGATGCCATAGGTTTAGGGCTCAGTCTCCAAAACCATCCTGTCCTTCCCCCCGGTCTCAAGTCCAGGCCTTCAGAACTTCTGACCAACTTGTTTCAAGGTGGGGTTTCTATGACCTCATCTTTCTGTTCAATTTGCTTGCTAATAGAACTCAGGGAAACTTACTTATGTTTATGGGTTTATTACGAAAGATATTTTAAAGGATACAGGTATACAGCCAGATGAAAACATACATAGGACAAGGTCTAGAAGAGAGCTAAGTGCAGGCAGGAGCTTCTGTCCCCATGGAGTTGGGGTGTGTCACCCACCCAGTACATGGTTGATTTCTTGTTCACCTTCCTGTGTTCAGCTACCCAGAAGCTCTTTAAAAACCCTGTGCTTGCCGGGCTCGGTGGCTCAGCCTGTAATCCCACGCCTTTGGGAGGCTGAGGTGAGTGGATTGCCTGAGCCCGTGGGTTCGAGACCCGCCTGGGCAGCGAGACCTCATCTCTACAATAAATCAAAAAAAATCAGCCGGGCGTGGTAGCGCATGCCTGTAATTTCGGCTACTCGGAAGGCTGAGGCGGAAGGATCGCCGGAGCCCAGCAGGTCGAGGTTGTGGTGGCCGGGAGCGGCCACTGCACTCCAGTCTGGGCGACAGAGTGAGACTCCAACTCAAAAAAAAAAAAACAAAAAAAAAAACCCTGTGCTTCTGGCTGTTAGTAAAGGCTTCGTTTGGCAGACATGGTTGATCAAGCTACCAATCAATGGTGATGATGATCAATTCAACCTTCAGCAAGCTCTCTCCTCACCCTGGAATTTGGGTAAGGTACTGAAAATCCGAATTCTCTATTCAGGCCTTAGTCTTTCCAGTGAGCAGTCCCCATCCTGAAGCTAGCTAGGGGTCATCAGTAAACTCATTTGCATACAAAAATATATCATTCTGGAGTTTCTCTTGATTTTAGGGAGTTGGATGCCAGGAAATGAGGTCGTAAGACAAATACATATTGCACAGTATCACACTATCTATGCTAGCTAATTGGCTTTATCCAGAATGTCACCCAAAAGACCACCAGGATGGCTAAATAATAGAAAGGATAGCTTTACTGGTGATATCAGTTTACAAACAAGGAAGAGACAGTCTCTGGCATGTGCTGAAGAGGAGAAGACAGGTTGGGTTTTATGCTTCACAGAGGCTCCATCATACAATAGAGTCCTACATATTTAGCAGTATTGAGGGAAAGTTATACATATTCATGAGGAGAGTTGAGTACATGTACAATGGATAAACACATATGTAACATACATCCCATATTAACTTTGGGGCACGGTCTTAGCATTAAAATGAAGTGAAATTTGGCTCTTTACATCAAAAGGTAAGCTATAGGACTGAGGACTAAACTCTGACCTTTTCTTTTTTGAGTTGGAGTCTCACTCTGTCACCCAGGCTAGAGTGCAGTGGTAGTATCACAGCTCACTGCAGCCTTGACCGCCTGCGATCCTTTTACCTCAACCTTCTGAGTAGCTGGGACTACAAGTGAGTGCCATCATGCCCAGTTTTTTTTTTTTTGTAACAACGAGGTCTCACTATGTTATTTCGAACTTCAGGGCTCAAGCAATCCCCCCACTTGGGCTTCCCAAAGTGCTAGGATTATAAGAATGAGCTACCATGACCAGCCTGACCTTTCCTTCTCTCTTGTCAAATTTCTAACTAAAAGGTCCTGGGCAGTCAAATCCTATAAACCATAAAGTCTCATCAGATGGGTTTTTAAGAACCTTACATGATGTGGCTTACTTTCCAACCTGACTCTGGCATAGCATCACATAACAGACAAAGAAGAAAATCAAAAGCTACCTCTTGGGGAAATTTGCATCTGTATAGAATCCCCTTTCTGGGATTCCCGTAGGAGTTAGACACTTGCCAACTATTCTCACTCAGAGTTGTCACCTAAGAGGCTTTATCTAAACTGGGCTCGGTGGTTCAACCTGTAATCCCGCGCCTTTGGGAGGCTGAGGTGAGTGGATTGCCTGAGCCCGCGGGTTCAAGACCCGCCTGGGCAGCGAGACCTCATCTCTACAATCAAAAAATCAGCCGGGTGTGGTAGCTCATGCCTGTAATTCTGGCTCCTTGGAAGGCTGAGTTCCCGTGGAAGGATCGCTGGAGCCCAGCAGGTCGAGGCTGCGGTGGCCGGAAGCGGCCACTGCACTCCAGTCTGGGCGACAGAGTGAGACTCCAACTCAAAAAAAAAAAAAGAGGCTTTATCTACACATAAAGAAACTTGACTTCCTCAAACCACCCCTTATCTCTACTCAGCATCTCCTTTGCTGATTTCAGAATTCCTTAGACAGAACCTAACTCTTGCTACCAATTGCCAATCAGGAAATCTTTGAATCCATTTATGATCTGTAAGTCCTTGCCTGGAGATACCTCCTCTTCCCAGCCAGTGTAAAACTCACATGTATTTATTTAGGGTCTTTTTGTAGCTTCCATCTCCCTAAGATGTATATAAACAAGCTGCAATTTAACCACCCCAAGCATATATTCTCAGGACATCTTGGGATGGTGCCATGGGCCTAGGTCATTCACAATTGGCTTAGAATAAACCATCTTAAATATTTATAGAGTTTGGCTTCTTTCATCAACAGAACACAAAGTTTGTGCACCACCTCTATAAGCTGGCTGAAACTGGCTTAAGGTATGTAATTGCTTATCAGAAGAATGTGTGTAGGGCTGGTCCTCTGTCCACTCAGAGCTGTATTGGTCTGGGTTGTAAACCAGAGTTATGAAGGGTCTGACAGGTCCTTTTGTTAAAGAGTTTAGAGTTGCAGGAATTCAGAAATTTGCCATGACAGCTGAACCCTGAGATCGCAACATCACTTTGTCTTCTTAGCCTCAGGGTTCTTCTTAGTTGATAAGGGGGTGTCTTTTTTTTGTCTCTCAGATCACAAGAGGAAAAACAAACTTATCCTGTCCTTATGACAAGAGATAGTTTTGCAACTTGAAGCATGGTACTCACTAAAGTAATCTCCACAGACACTGGTCTATAGGAGTGCTATCTCCCTTGATGTTTACATTTCAAAGTGTTGACTTCCAGTTCCTTTTATTTTTTTGAGTCAGAGTCTCATTTTGTCTCCCATGCTGGGGTGCAGTGGCATAATCATGGTTCACAGCAACCTCGACCTCCTGAGCTCAGATCCTGCTTAGTTAGCTTGATTATTGTTCTACTTTGAATTTCAGCAAAAAAGCATTAAAACATGGGTAGGGTAGGAGATAAGATTTAATATACAGTGGTATACAGTATATATAAGTGGTATTTAAAAAATTAATTCCACATTAAGCCCCATGAACAAAGTCGAAAGAGTAGAAAGAAAAAGCAGATAGACTAAAAAAAGGGGAAATGTAAGCATGATCTATACAAATGAGGGCGAGAATCATATTTGTTTTATTTTCTTTTAAATATTCAGAACCTAAAGCAAAATAAAAGCTCAAAAATGTTTATTTGTTTAATGAGAGGGACAGGAGGAAGGACATCAGGATGGGCACAGAAAATAGAAAAAGACAAACAGAAAATTCCTTAAACTGGAGATGGGGTGGTCGGGGAGATGAGTGAGAGAGAGAAAGAGAAAAAGAACACAAAGTCATAAATAGATAGTGGGAATAAGAAAAAGACAAGAAAGAGAGAGACCAAGAGAATTTGAGAATTAGCATGATGATAGCTCTATCACGATGAGAGACACTTCAAGAGATCTATTATCTTTGATCTTTGAAACACCAACTCACTGATTGAAGACGTTCCCCAAGTTATTAAATTTGTAGAAGAGGCTTCTGAAATGCCTGACCATAGCTCACCAAAAGGGAAGTAATTACTTGTGCTGAACTGACAGTAAAAGATGAGGTGATGGGGTGAAGTCCTATGGAAGTCAGAGGTTGTATACCCTCCCTTTAGAAGGTGTAACAGATACCACAGCATCTGATAGGTTTCTATTTAAAAAGCAACGTTGTATAGCATTACAGTAGCATTGTTCTTTTTCATATGATACTTTTTGTTTTGGGAAGATCATTCATTGCCATCTATTTCTTAAAGAGGCCTCTTTATATCACATATTTATAAGATACCTAAACCTTCACATGGCTCCATGAATGATGCTTTCCCTTTGTATTTTTTATTACAAATTTTTGTTATTCTCGTTTGACCCCAGATTATTCCTTGCAATAAGGAATAGCAAGAACCAGGGCATAAAAATTAAATAGACAAAAGGAATGTCCTGTAAGGAAGTGACATTGATCCTTACTTAAGTGATGTTAGCACTAAGAGTCACAAGAATATGAGAAAACTTGAAGATAGAGTGAAAAATAACAACTTAATTTTAGCTTTTTCCTCATCTCAGCCAGTAGTTCTTAATCTAAATTACTTATTAAAATCACTTGGGGAAGTTTTTAAAAATACTCTTATTTTGGCCTTGCCTTCACAGATTTTGATTCAGTTTCTTCAAAGTAGGTACTGGGTATCTATATTGAAAACACACACACACACACACACACACACACACACACACACACACATGACCCCCTCTTCAGGTGATTTTAGTGATCATCCAGGTTGAGTACCTCTGCCCTGAATGGCCTGCTAGACTCCTTTTGGATTAAACATGATCTACATGACTGCAGATTGCGTCTGACTTACACACTTATAACTTTGTGTGTTGTCTTACTTCAAACTTACTTATTGACTTTTAGACCTGTCTCTCCCAAATACATCATTCTTTTTAAACATCATCACTTTCCTCAAAGGTGCCCTCATCACTGCAAGTCAACATCATCACCAGACTCATGTGAAAAACCTCTTGATTAACTAAGAATCCTGCTTCCAAATGTTTTTTATTGCCCACCCTTTTAAAACTTTTTTCTCGCCAGGCTCGGTGGCTCAGCCTGTAATCCCACACTTTGGGAGGCCGAGGTGAGTGAATTGCCTGAGCCCACGGGTTCGAGACCCGCCTGGGCAACTTGGCGAGACTTCATCTCTACAATAAATTTTTAAAAAATGAGCCGGGCATGGTAGCGCGTGCCTGTTGTTCCAGCTACTTGGAAGGCTGAGGCGGAAGGATCACTGGAGTCCAGCAGGTCGAGGCTGCCATGGCCAGGAGTGGCCACTGCACTCCATTCTGGGTGACAGAGTGAGACTCCAACTCAAAACAAAACAAAACGAAAAAAACCAAAAAACTTTTTTTTCTTTCTCCTTCTGTCCTTCTACTTTCCCCATCCTCCGTAATGCATGCTTACCCAGTCATATGCTTGTTTAAGAATTTCAGACCATAAATGGAGTCCTGATTGTAGGATCCCCCTGTTTGGGGAAGGTTGGAAAGGTTTGGGAGTCACAAGAGTCACCCATAAGCCATCAGATCAAGACATGCAGACCTGCACCCTTGTGTCACTCCCACGTTTCCCATACAAAATTTCCCTTTAAAAACTCTTTTAATTACCCTGAAAATTTGAGGTGGTCTTTTTGAGACATTAGTCTGCAAACTCCTCAGGTTGCTGGCTCTTGAATAAAACCTATTTTTCCTTTTACCAGCTCTTGTCTCTTGAGTTTGGCTTTCAAGCAAAGAGTGCGGGACTTGGGTCCGCTTACACTGAGGCCTCACTCCATGCTCACATCTAGTCATCAAGTCCTGTTGCTTTTACTTTCAAGAAACATACCTCCAATCTGTGTCTCCACTGCCTTCACACTGCTCCAGTCACCCCTCACACTGCATCTAGATTACCAGGATGGTCTCTGACCCACTTCGCTTCTTCTCTTTTATTTTCTATAAGTTATTCACCATCTAAAATTTTTTTAAGGCATACTCTTGCTGAAGAGCTGTCAAGATCTTTCCTTTGTTCTGAATAAAATTCAAATAGTCTGACTTGACCTATGAGGCCTTGGTTCGTCTCTACACTGACCTCACTTGCTTTGCCATGCTTCACTGCCATCTTTTGCTTTTTTTGTTCCTAGGCGTCCTCAAATCTTTGGCCTCCTGAAGCACCTTTATGCAAGATCATTGTTCACTCTAATCCACTCTCACATCCTTCCTCTCCCATCCTAACCCCAAGACTCCATGTCACTGAGTATTTTAAAGATGTCTTTTCATCCCTGTCTTCCTTAAGCTTAAGCCTTGAAACATGTTCTAGAAATGTCCTTTCTCCTTTTATCCACTAGACACCCCCTTGCACCATACATGCTTATATGACCATATGCTTGCTTAGAAATCTCAGGGCTAATCTTAAAACAGACTGACTATTGGACACTCCTTTTTGGAGGAAGTCCTGAGATGGTTGATAACCTGACTACAACTGAGATAACACCAACCAGAACTCCAAGCGGACCATCACCCAAGATAAGCCATCAGAGCAGGACACACCCTATGCCATGCCTGCATGTTTTCTCCACTAAATTTCCCTTTTTAAATCCTTGCACTCAGTCTAAACATCTGAATGGTTTCTTCAAGGCATGAGCCTGGCTGTTTGCCCATCTGCTGGCTTTTGGAATAAAATCACCTTCCTTCCACTACATCTCATGCGTGTTCATTTTGGCCCACAAGCAACAAGAAGCCCAGCTCGCATCAGTTATATCTACATTTTTGTATCAGTTTGGACTGACTAAATTCCATTTACACTTTTTTTTTTTTGAACTGGATTCTCACTCTGTCACCCAGGTTAGAGTGCAGTGGCATGCTCATGGCCACTGCAATCTCGACCTGCTGGTCTCAGCAATCCTTCTGCCTCAGTCTTCCAAGTAGCTGGAACTATAGGCACATGCCACCATCCCAGTTAGCTTTTTGATTTATTGTAGAGATAAGGTCTTGCCAAGTTGCCCAGGCTGCTCTTGAACCCATGGGCTCAGACAATTCTCTCAACTCAGCCTCCCAACGTGCTGGGATTATAGACTTGAACCACTGCACCCAGCCCATTTACGCTTTAGTTCTCAAGTTGCTATCATCATTTTAAATTGGGTCAATAAATTCTTAATAAATTAATAAATTCACTTAATAAATTATCCAACACTGTATTTTTTCTTCAAAGCATTCACATCACTTGCAATGAAACATTGCAATAAGATAGGTATCCCTGTATTTATCTTCCCCGGGAGAGTATAAATGCCATAAGGTCACAGATTAGGTCTTACTACTGTTAACTGTCCACCACCAAGCATAGTGTAGGTCTCCTAGTAGTTCAACAATAAATATTTGTTGAATGATTAAATGGGAGTTTTCTACTTTCCTTCTTATCAATATCCATGTTATTCCCACAGCCAAAGTCATCCTGAATGGAGAAAAGTTGAATATATCCCCCCTCAGAACTGGAACAAGACAAAGATGCTTACTGTCACCACTACTATTCAACATAGTACTGGAAGTGCTAGCCTTAGCAATCAGGCAAGATAAAGAAATAAAGTGTATCCAAAATGGAAAAAAAAAGGAATCAAACTATCTCTGTATGCTGATGATATGATTTTATGCCAAGAGAACCATAAAAAGTCTTCCAAAAGACTCCTGGACTGAATAAATGAATTTGGTAAGGTTTCAGGATAGAAAATCAAAACACACAAATTAGTAGCACTGCTATACACACCAATAGTGACCAAGCTGAGAGGCCAACCAGGAAGTCAATTCCATTTACAACAGCAGACAAAAAGCTAAAATACCTAGGAATATATTTAACCAAGGAGATGGAAGATCTCTACAAGAAGAACTACAAAACTCTGATGAAAGAAATTGCAGAGGACACAAACAAATGGAGAAGTATCCCATGCTAATGGATTGAAAGACTCAACTTTATTAAAATGACCACATTACCCAAAGTAATCTACAAATTCAATGCAATCCCTATCAAACTGCCAATGTCATTTTTATAGAATTAGAAAAAATAATCCTAAAATTCATATGGAACCAAAAAGAGTCAGAATAGCCACAGAAATCCTAAGAAGAAACAATAAAGCTTGAGTCATCACATTACCTGACTTCAAATTTTACTACAGAACCATAGTAACCAAAACAGCATGGTACTGGTACAAGAGCAGACACATGAACCAGTGAAACAGAATAGAGAATCCAGAAATAAACCCAAATACCTACAACCAACTGATCTTTGACAAAGCAGACAAAAACATACACTGGGGAAAGGACACCCTGTTCAACAAATAGTGCTGGGAAAATTGGATAGCTACAAGCAGAAAAATGAAATTTGATCCCCATCTATTTCCATATACAAAAATTAATTCAAGATGTACTAAAGACTTAAATGTCAGACCTGAAACCATAAAAATCCTAGAAGAAAACGTAGAAGAAAATTTATGGACATTAACCTAGGCAAAGAATATATAATTAAAACCCCAAAAGTAAACGCAACTGAAACAAAATTAAATAAGTGAAACTTAGTTAAAGCAAAAAGCTTCTGCACAGCAAAAGAAATAACAAACGGAGCAAATAGACAACCTACAGAATAGGAGAAGATATTCACAAACTGTACATCTGACAAAGGATTAATATCCAGAATCTATTAAAAAAAACTCAAGCAAATCAGCAAGAAAAAAAACAAATAACCCCATTTAAAAGTTGGCAAACGACACGAACAGACATCTTTCAAAAGAAGATGTACAAATGACTAACAAATATGAAAAAATACTCAACATCGCTCATAATCAGGGAAGTGCAAACTAAAACCATAATGAGACACGACCTTATACCAGTCAGAATGACTGTTATTAAAACATCAAAAAACAATACATCCTGGCATGAATGTGTAGAAAAGGGAATGTTTATACACTGTTGGTGGGAGTGTAAATTAGTACAAGCCCTCTGGAAAGCAGTATGGAGAATATTCAAAGGACTAAAAGTAGATCTACCATTTGATGGATGTTACATAACAAAGAAAACTGCATTCGTAAGTTCATTGCAGCACAATTCACGATTGCAAAGATGTGGAATCAATCAAAATGCGCATCAACCAATCAGTGGATAATGAAAATGTGGTACATATACACCATGGAATACTACACAGTCATAAAAAAGAGTAAAAATTTGCAGCAACATGGATGGAGCTGGAGATCATCATCAAAGAGAACTGACGCAGAAATAGAAACCCAAACACAGCATGCTCTCACTCATTTGTGGGAGCTAAACAGGCACAAAGATGGAAATAATAGACACTGAGAATACCAATAAGGAGGGAGGGGGAGTGAGGTAGGGTTCAGAAACTACCCATGGGGCACAGTGTTCATCATCGGGAGAATGGGTCACCTGAAACCCGATCCCCACCACTACAAAATATGTCCATGTAATGAATACGCATGTGTACCTCATGAATCCAAATAAAAATAAATTCATGTTATTTGCTTAATTTTGGAAGATTGCTTTGCAGTCATGATTCTTAGCTTTGCTCCTCTCATAGAGAGGAGTTAAGGCTGAGAAAAATCAAGATGATAAGGAACTTTGAACTCCTTACTGGGAATATGTAGCTCTGAGGTTTCCAATAAACTGTGCCCTTCTACCCAGTCTATACTTCCTCGATGAAAGAATGCCCTATTGCCTGAGCCCGCGGGTTCGAGACCCACCTGGGCAACTTGGTGAGACCTCATCTCTACAATAAATCAAAAAATTAGCCGGGCGTCGTAGCGTGTACCTGTAGTTCCAGCTACTTGGAAGGCTGAGGCCGAAGGATCGCCGGAGCCCTGCAGGTTGAGGCTGCGGTGGCCGGGAGCGGCCACTACACTCCAGTCTGGGCAACGGAGTGAGACTCCAACTCAAAAAAAAAAAAAAAAAAAGTAAGAAAGAATGCCCTTCTTACCCAAGGAGTCTTGGTGACTGCTGCAGCAGAGTCGCAATGTTATTCTAAACCTGAGACTTGGCATGTAGGGGGTGATGCAGATCATGGGGTATGCGAAATGGTAAGACATGACAGCTTGCAATAGCACCTGAGTCACCCGCTGACACTAGTTAAACCAGAGTTGTCCAATCACTAGCATACCCCGGCAATACCATTCTTTGGTCCAGCAATATCAATAAATGTCTCTTTCTGAGGGGTGCGCAGCCCAGAATAAACTTTGCCTTTTGTCACATGGACATTTCTAAAGTTCCTGCAGCATTATATGAGCTATTTAATTGAAGTTTCCATGTAATTCGACAAGTTGAATCATTTCTGTTCCAGAGGTTACTTGAAGAAATTGAAAATGCTTCTGCCTGTCTTGTTTTGGCCCAAGGATATGCGCCAGATATTAAAACCATCATGCGTCCTTGTGTGGCAGAAGGGTTGAAGGGATGAATTTGCCCCCTCAAGTTCTCTTGTAAGTACTAACCCAATTATGGGAGCAAAGCCCCCAAGGCCTATTCACCACCTAAAGGCCAGCCTCTTCATACTCTTGCAGTGGAGTTAGGTTTTTGACATGACTTTTGGAGGCTTCACAAACATTAGAACCATAGCACTAAGTAAATTGCTCCATTTTGCACATGAGGTAATTTGTATTAGAAAACAACTCTCGTCATCTTATTCAGTGATGACAGCAACCCTTAAGAGGTAAATTAACTTTTACAATCAAGACTATAATAATATAATAAAAAGAGGCTTGGGGAACATTTGTAGAAGAGTAATAATTGTAGTAAAACCCTAGATAAGTAAGAGAAGAAGATGTTTTTTGTTTTGTTTTTTTTTTCAATGTAATTAGTAGGAAAAGGCAACAGTGTTTTTTTGTTTTGTTTTGTTTTGAGTTGAGTTGAGGTCTCACTCTGTCACCCAGGCTGGAGTGCAGTGGCATAATCATGGCTCACCACAGCCTAGAGCTCCTGGGCTCAGCCCCAGTCTCCTGAGTAGCTAGGGCTACAGGTGCACACCACCATGCCTAGCTAATTTTTTTCAGATCTCAAATAGAACAAGGTTAGAGACTTCTGTGACAAGACAACTTTGATATGCTATTGTATCAGTGATAATAAATAGCAATTTATACTTGCAAACAAACTTTAATTCTATTTAATTCTCAATATAACAAATAGAAAAAATTAAAAGATGGAGCCTAAATAACAGAGTCTGTATAAGAATCCATAAGAATAAAAGAATCCACGAAAAATTAGAATTTCACCAATAATAAATTTTTAAATGTCTTTTAGTTCTCTACTTAAAAAGAAACTCACTGAAATAATATATTTAAGTATATTTCAATACAATCGCATTTCAAAACGCCAGCCTTAACTTTCAGCAATGGTAAATTTCAAGGATAATTTTTCTTTTTAAGGCTTTTCTTTTTCCTGGTTTTGTTTTGTTTTTTTGAGTTGAGTGGTCTCACTCTGTTGCCCGGACTGGAAAGCGGTGGCACAATCACAGCTCATCTAGGCTCAGGTGATCTTTCTGCCTCAGCCTTCTGAGTAGCTGGGACAGCATGCAACATGCCTGGATAATCTTTTGATCTTTTGTAGAAATGAGATCTCACTCTGTTGCCCAGACTGGTCTTGAACTACTGGGCTCAAGCAGTCCTCCTGCTTCCTCTCTTAGCAAAGCTCTGGGATTGGAGGCATGGGCCACTTTGGCCTCATTTTAAAGTTTTTTTGTTAAAATAGTGATAGGTTTACAAAACCAACTTATCAGAATTTGTATTTTGAGTAAGAACCCAAATACGGGACACAGAACACAAAAATATCATAGAAAACATCAACAAAACAAAAAGCTGGTTCTTTGAAAGAATTAACAAGATTGATGGACACTGAGCCAGAATGACTAAGAAAAAGCCCAAATAAACACAATCAGAAATACAAAAGATCAAACCATAACTGAACCCAAAGAAATACAAAAGATTATCAGAGATTACTACGTACACCTATATGGAAAAAAACCTGATAACCTAAATGAAATGAAGGACTTTCTGATATCACATAACCTCCCAGGTTGAAACAAGAAGACATTGAGATATTAAGTAGACCAATAACAACCCAGGAAATTGACTCTGTCATACGAAAACTACCTACCAAAAAAAAAGCCCTGGACAAATGGTTTTCCAGCAGAATTCTACAAAATGTACAAGGAGGAGCTAATATCAATTCTTTTGAAAGTATTCCAGGCAATTAAGAAAGATGGAATTCTCCCCAAATCATTTTACGAAGCTAATGTCACACTGATACCCAAAGCGGGTAAAGATCCAACAACAAAAAAAGAGAACTACAGGCCAATATTGCTTATGAACATAGATGCAAAAATCCTCAACAAGATTCTAGCAAATCAGATCCAAAAACACATCTCAAAAATCATCCACCATGACCAAGTATGCTTCATCCCCAGGATGCAGGGTTGGTTCAACATTTGCAAGACTATAAATGTAATTAAATACATCAACAGATATAAAAACAAGAACCACATGATTATCTCACTCGATGCAGAAAAAGCTTTTGATAAAATACAGCATCCCTTCTTGATAAAAACCCTCAAACACCTAGGTATAGAAAGAACATGTCTCAAAATAGTAAGTGCCGGTCACCTTCGTTGCAGCCGCTCCGCCCTTTGCGTCCAACCGCTGCGGCCAACCAGTCCTCGCCCTCACTTTGGGCCGCAGAGCTTGCCTCTTCCCCACCCGCAGATACGTCTGAGACCAAGAGCAGTCCTGAGTATGCTTCGTTTTTCGCCGTCTTGGGCGCTTCCACCGCCATGGTCTTCAGTGCCCTGGGTGCCGCCTATGGCACAGCCAAGAGTGGCACCGGCATTGCTGCTATGTCTGTCATGCGGCCGCAGCCGATCATAAAATCCATCATCCCAGTGGTCATGGCTGGTATCATCGCCATCTACGGCCTGGTGGTGGCAGTCCTTATCGCCAACTCCCTGAATGACGGCATCAGTCTCTACAGGAGTTTCCTCCAGCTGGGCGCTGGCCTGAGTGTGGGCCTGAGTGGCCTGGCAGTTGGCTTTGCCATCGGCATTATAGGGGATGCTGGCGTGCGGGGCACCGCCCAGCAGCCCCGACTATTTGTGGGCATGATCCTGATCCTCATTTTCGCAGAGGTGCTCGACCTCTATGGTCTCATCATGGCCCTCATCCTCTCCATAAAGTAACCCCTTTCAAGCTCACCAGCCACAGAATATGATGTAAAGACCACCCCTCCTCATTCCAGAACGAACAGCCTACCACACGCACGGGGCAACTGCGCTCAGTAGTTGGTCTTGTAAATGCGCAGTGTCCTAGTGCCCACTGTCTGTTGCCCTGGCCTTGCCCCCACCTGTCCCGGGCCGTGGACATCCGGGCCCACTTATCACCCATCCAGGCCCTGCCCAGTGAGGACGCAGGCCTCCAGCCGTCCCCACCCACCTGCCCTAGAGTGCTCTGTGTATAAGGATGAATTAGAGTTGTCATTTTCTCTTCACTGGATGTTTATTTATAAAGATGTGATCTGTTCAGACGCCTGTGGAGCAGCCCTTGTCTCCCAACTATATAGTAATCTTTAGGTAGAGTGTCACCTTGTGGGGTCCTGTTGCTGAGACTTCCTTGGATGGAGCCACCCTGTCCAGCTGGGCTGCCAGGCCCCGGGCCAGAGCTGTTTTCAATAAAGTTCTCGGATGTTAAAAAAAAAAAAAAAAAAATAGTAAGTGCCATTTACATAAATCCACAGCTAACATATTGCTAAATGGACAGAAACTAGAAACATTTCCCTCTGAAAACTGGAACAAGACAAGGCTGCCCACTCTCATCCCTCTTGTTCAATATTGTGTTGGAAGTCCTAGCTAGGGCAATTAGACAATAGAAGGAAATCAGGGGTATCCAAATAGGAAAAGAGAAAGTCAAGTTATCCCTCTTTGTTGATGATATGATCCTATACCTTGAAAATCCAAGAGAATCTGTCAAAAACCTACTTACACTGATAAAAGACTTTGGCAAAGTCTCAGAGTACAAAATAAATGTGCAAAAGACAGTTGCATTCCTATACACAAAAAAACAAGCAGGCAGAGAACCAAATGAAAAGTACAATCCCATTCACAATAGCCACAAAAAAAGAAAGAAAGAAAGAAAAAGAAATACCTCAGCATCTTCCTAACCAGAGAAGTGAAAGACCTTTACAATAACTACAAAACACTGCTCAAAGAAATCTAAGAAGATACAAATGGAAAAATATTCCATGCTCATGGATAGGAAGAATCAACATTGTTAAAATGTCCATCCTACCAAAGGTAATCTACAGATTCAACGCAATACCCATTAAGCTACCAACGTCATTCTTCTCAAACTTGGAAATGATAATACTGAAAATATAAATGGCCACGAATAGCCAAAACAATCCTTAGAAAAAGAAACAAAGCAGGAGGTATCACACTTTCAGACTTCAAACTTCACTATAAGGCTACAGTAATCAAAACAGACTGGTATTGGTACAAGAACAGGCATATAGACCAATGGAACAGGATAGAGATTCCAGAAGCAAAGCCTCAATTTCTCAACCAACTCATCTTTGACAAAGCCTCCAACAACAACCACTGGGGACAGGAGTAACTATTCAGTAAAATGTGCTGGAAAAACTGGCTGATCACATGCAGAAGATTGAAACAGGACCTGTACCTATCACCATATACAAAAATTAACTCTAAATGGATCAAAAACCTAAGTGTAAAACCTCAAACTATAAGAATCTTAGAAAACGTAGGAGACATCCTTATGGAAATTGGAACTGGCAACCAATTCGTATTCAGAAACCTAAATGCCCATACCTTAAGAAAGAAATAAGATAGACAAGTGGGACCTCATCAAACTAATGAGTTTCTACAAAGCAAAAGAAACCTTCAAGAGAGTGGGGAGACAGCCCATAGAATGGGAAAAAATATTTGCTAACTGTCTGACAAAGGCCAAACATCTAATATCTACAAGGAACTCAAATGCACTGAAAGGAAAAAAAAAACCAGCCCCATTAAAAAGTGGGCAAAAGACATGAATAGTCACTTCTCAAAAGAAGATATATGGGTAGCCAACAGACACATTAAAAAGTGCTCAGCCTCACTAATCATCAGAGAAATGCAAATCAAAACCACACTGAGATACCACCTAACCCCTAGTAAGAATGGCCATCATTAATAAAACAACAGCAGATGCTGGCTAGGATGTGGAGAAAAAGGAATGCTTCTACACTGGTGGTGGGAATGCAAATTAGTGCAACCTCTTTGGAAGACAGTGTGGCGGTTTCTGAAAGAACTAGAAATTGACCTTCCATATGACTCAGCAATTCCCCTATTGGGAATATATCCGGAGGAACTCAAATAATTTTACAATAAAGATACGTGCACATGTATGTTTGTTGCAGCTCTATTCACAACAGCAAAAACATGGAACCAACCATGTTGCCCATTGAAGCTGAACTGGATTTTAAAAATATGATACATATATGCAATGGAATATTATGCAGCCATAAAGAAGGACAAACATATGGACTTTGCAGCAACTTGGATGCATTTGGAGTCTATCATACTCAGTGATCTATCACAGAAACAAAGAACAGAGTAGCATATGTTCTCACTCATAAGTGGTTCTTGAACAATTATAATACTATAAGAAAGTGATTGGCAGTAGTGGGAAACTGTCAGGGGAGAGAGGGTAGACTTGGCAGTTGAGGGAAACTGCTAGGGGAGGGAGGGCATACCTCATCAACAAGGGTATCTGCATAATCAATGTTTGTATACCTAACCCTGAATTGTATCCCACATCTTTATAATAAAAAAAAAAGAATGAACTTTGAAAAAAAAAAAGAATTTGTATTTTGAAAGTTGTGCATTTTCTTTAAGGGCATATTCCTAAGTATCTGTACCTGGAAATCAGACTTCCATAATTTGTTATCTGTCAAATTTTGGATGAGATATTCAGCAATGCTACACTGGGTCATTGGCTGCAAAGTTGGACTAACAATATCTCTACCCTATAGGGTTGATTTAAAGATAAAAAGGAAATTGATTTTTTCTTTTTTTTTGGCCATAGAGAATTAAGTATAATTACTGAAATGACAATATATTTGCCGAGTCATTTTTATAGAAGCCCGTGCATTTATTTGGTTACTTTATATTTTTAATTAGGCAAATGTTTAAATTAGGGCTGGATGGCAAGATTCTCAATACTGAAGCATTTTAGAACACAGTATTACACTGCATAGTTAAGAGTATTTGTTAAATTCATCTGTCTCTAAAAGTAATTTGATCAGTTTTAGAATGTTCACTTATTTGACATTTTCTCATAACTATCTCAAATACTCTAAAAGACATATTATATATATATATATATATATTTGAGATGGGGGTCTCACTCTGTTGTCCAGGCTGGAATGCAGTGGCACAATCATGGCTCACACAGTCTCAATCTCCTGGGCTCAGGCAATCCTTCCACCTCAGCCTCCCAAGTACTGGCCCTATAGGTGTGTACCACCATGCCTGACTAATTTTATGATGTTAGTAGAGACGAGGTCTCATGATGTTGCCAGGCTGATCTCAAACCCCTGGGCTCAACTGATACACCCGACTCAGCCTCCCAAAGTGCTGAGATTACAAATGTGAGCAACAGCACCTAGCTTCCTAAAAGACATTTTAATATAAACTTGACTTTGGAAAATTAGCAAAGGCCGGGTGCAGTGGCTCAGTCTGTAATCCCAGCACTTTGGGAGGCCAAGGTGAGAGGATTGTCTGAACCTGGGGGTTCAAGATCAGTCTGGGCAACTTGGTGAGACCTCGTCTCTACAATAAATTACAAAAAAAACTAGCTGGGCATGGTGGCATGCATCTGTAGTTCCAGTTTCTTGGAAGGTTGAGATGGAAGGATCGCCTGAGCCCAGAAGGTCGAGGCTGAGGTGGCCATGAGCAAGCCACTGCACTCCAGCCTGGGTGACAAAAGTGAGACTCCAACTCAAAAAAAAAAAGAAAGAAAGAAAAGAAAAAGAAAACCAGCAGAGATGTGTGGGCTTCATACTTAATTTAATCTGGGGTTTGATATGGGGGATACCTCGTGTAGCAACTGGTGTCTTAGCTCCAGCTGCTGTAACAAAATACCACAGATTGAGTGATTTAAGTGACACAAGTTTATTTCTCACTGTTCTGGAGGCTGAGAAGTCCCAGGTAAGAATGCCAGCATGGCTGTGTTCTTGGTGAGGGTCATCTTCTTGGCCTGCAAGGGCAGCTTCTCTCTGTATCCTCACATTGTGGAAAGAGAGTAACCTTTCTGGTATCTCTTGCTGTGAGGACATTAATCCCATTATGAGGGCTTGTTGTGAACAAAACTTTTCAGATTCTTCTATCTACTTAACTAGTAGCTACTGTCCCCAGAAACCACTAGAAGCTGGAACAAAAAAAGCATCAGCAGGGGATCCACCTGCCTGGGACCCTTCAAGGTGGCCTTGCCATCAGGGATTGGATTTTAGACACAGTGCCAATGACACAACCACAATGTGAATGTATAAGAGATTTTTTTAGGGCCAGACCCAGTAGCTTTTGCTTGTAATCCCAGCATTTGGGGAGGTTGAGGGGGAGGATCCCTTTAGCTGGGAGTTCAAGACCAGCCTGGGCAACATAGAAAGACTTTGTCTTTACAAAAACAAAAACAAAACTAGCTGGGTATGATGGTGCATGTAGTCTCAGCTACTTGGGAGGCCAAGGTGTGAGGATTGTTTAAGCCCCAAAGGTCGAGCCTGGTGAGCCATGATTGTGCTACTATACTCCAGCCTGGACGACAGAGTGAGACTGACCCCCAAAAATCTCAGATACTGTCATGAGGGTGGGGCCCTGCAGTGAATGCTTATAATTTTATGTTGCTTCAGCATCCATTTTGAATATGGTGGAATTACCTTGACTCAGTTCCCAGTTCTATACTTCCTCTCGGTTCCTCTGTATAGCCAATCCCAACATCTGCCTTATCCATCTGCTCCCTGGTGACCACTTCCCTATGAGACGGGTAAATGTTGCCTACTTAACTGGCCTCAGTGATCCTCACATCCCCATCCCCATGGACTGTGCACACTGACGGCATGATTCCTGGAACTTGTGCCTACTTGCTCTAAACCCAATCAAAACTCCCCCTGGGAAATCTGTTTGGATAACACCCTGGACCCAATAAATAAATTGATGCATAAATACCTTGGTTCCCTCTGCCTGTACTCCCGGCCTCCATGGAGGGGGCTTCTAAGCATGCTGTGTTCCCACTCCACAGTGTTGTAAGTACTAAAAACTCTCTTTTTTTAGTTGGGATATGTCAGTATAAATGTAATCACCTCCCAAAGGCCCCATCTTCAGACACCATCACACTGGGAGTTAGGGCTTCAGCATGTAAATATGGGGGGGGGACACAAACATTCAGGGCATAATATTTGGCGAGGGCTGCTGTGACAAACAGCAACTTACTGTCTCACAGTTCTGGAGGTTAGAGTCTGAAAGCAGCGTGTCAGCCGGCTGGATCCTGCTGAGGGCTGTATGGGAAAAGCTGCCCACACTGCTTTCCTGGCTTTTGGAGTTTTGCTGGTAATCTTGGGTGCCTTTTGACTTCTTCGCAACATCCCAGTCTCCACCCCATCAGCATAGGCACTCTCTCTTAATATGCTTGTGTCCAAATCATCCCTTTGTATAAGGATACCAGTCACATTGGATAAGAAGCCCACACTGGACCATCAGAACCTCATCCTAACTAATTCTACCTGCAATGATCCTGTTTCCAATTAAGTTCACATTCTAAAGTATCGGTGGTTTAGAGCATCAACATATGAATTTGGGAGGGGGGATACCATTCAACCCCCAATACCTAGCTACCTTTAATATCTATAAAACTTAGATAGAGTATAAAGTCTACTATGGAACTCTCAAGTGTTGATAGGCTATATTTTTTTCACATCATTATGAAATATTGCTTAATATCT
Organism: Carlito syrichta; assembly: GCF_000164805.1. Lineage (NCBI taxonomy): Eukaryota > Metazoa > Chordata > Mammalia > Primates > Tarsiidae > Carlito > Carlito syrichta. The sequence goes on along the minus strand of NW_007246089.1, from coordinate 884,081 downwards.
TATGTGGTCTAGTGTTTTTTTTTTTTTTACTTGATATCTTTGCTCTGTGAGAAGTATTGGTAATGAAATGAAGTCTGAGCTGTGTGTAAGAAACATACATTTACAAAAACAGAACTGAAATCTACATGTTATCTGAGAACACTCCCAAATCAAATGAGCAATTTGCTCAGTTTCCTGGTATGGTACTTCCACTGTTAAAAATGGTTTCTAAATTAGCTATAAGGCATTTAACTTTGCATAAAGCAGACTTCACGACACAGCCTTAATTAAAAGTCACTACTCAATTATTTATGTAACACTCAGAGTACTCAAGATGATTTAGAAAGAGCTAACAAGCAAGGTTTTACAGATTTGGGCCTACTGGCATTAGGAACTTAGGGTAAGTTCAAAATACTGTTATGACTCTACTTTGAGTTTGTATTCATTAGCCAGCAGAAACAGTCTCTAATGAGATAAAAAGCCAAGGAGATTCTCGGAGTATTCTGAATTCTTGTTTTAAAAGTCCAAGCTTGGTGTGATAGCTGACATTTATAATCCCAGAACTTTGAGAGGCCAAGGCAGGAAAATCGCTTAAGCCCAGGAGTTCAAGACTAGCCTAGGTAACATAGCAACACCTTGTCGCTACAAAATATCAAAACAATTAGCTAGTCATGGTGCTGCACATCTGTAGTCCCAGCAACCTGGGAAGCTGAGGATAGCCTGAGACTCTGAGGTCAAGGCTGCGGTGAGCGGTGAACCTGCCATTGCACTCCAACCTGCGCAACAGAGTGAAACTCTGACTCAAAAAAAAAGTTCAGAAAAATTTGAAGCTCTAAAAGTTTTACCAGCTCATAGGAGAATGATTAGGCTGGAAACACAAAGAAATATTTAAGAGCTAAGTAATAATCACAGCCAAAGAGGGGAGACTTGACTATCTGGTCCACCAGGATCCCTGCACTTCCTGGCCGACCAGGCAGGCTCTGAGGGTGTTGGAGTCTCCAGTGAGGTGAACTCCAGTCCTGGGCAGCTGCCCTGGGGACTCCTGAAGGGAGAGAAGTTGAAAGACATGTCCATGATCCCCTAACACAATCAGCAAAATGAGCGACACAGGCACCCACCACTTTCCTTTGACACTTTGATAGTGTCCAAGAGGCATTCTGCTATCCGGACAGATACTGCAGGACAGCTTCAGAGGGTCACACTGCCCACTGTGGATGAGGAACCCAGGGATGAGTTGGAGAATTTCCGTTCCAGGTGTCCAAGAAGCAAGCTCACTTGCTGCAGGCATGGCTTGAGGGGAGGGTAGGAAGGAGTGCTTGAAGCCCAGTGGCCCAGTGAAAAGTTAGGCCAGGCCCAGCTCCATCAATCAGCTGAATCTCTGGTTTTACAAACACAGCATCCCAAAACTCTTAGTTCAGTTTAAATTTTAATGTTTTCAATAGCACAATTGTAGTGGCCGAAAGTTCAATCCAAGAGACCACCAAGAGCCAATTCCGATGAAAGTTCAAGAGGGTCTTTATTTGCAAGCTCAAGCCTGGGCCTCTGTCGACAACCGACACAGCGGAGTACATTCAGAGGCTCTGATTTCCTTAAGCAGATGCCTTTTATGCTTTTACACAAAGGGAGGAGGAGTCTGGGGGGCTTTCCAGTTTTGTTACCATTTAATTGGGTAGTAACCTCTGGTGGTCAGCTTAATCGTGGAGGATTGGCTAGCCTGACTCGGGCTGACCTTGGCCCACTAGCTAGGGAAGTTGCAGAGACATCTGGAAACTTAGGTGATTACCCCCTGGCACCTGATTGGTTGTTGCTAAGGGGAAAGTGAGATAAGGGAAGGGGTTGAAGCTTGTAACCGGAGCTTTGCAGTTTTTTTCCATAACTGAAACTTTAAACAGTTACAGGTTATGTTTTAAAGCAGAAAACTAAAAATGGCTGTGCTATTGTCCACAAGCTGATTACATATTTATTGGGTTATAGCATGCTCTTAACCTAAGTCTATGGTATACTTTATTATGGTCCTCTCACAATGAGCTTTGAAACTTCCAAAATGGAGAAGACTATTTAAATTTCTCTGCACTTATTTGGTTTTGAGCTATTTGAAAAATGAGTTTCTAATTTTTTTTGTTGTTTATGTATTTTTGAAGATGGTGTTGGGTAGTTAGGCAGACGTGAGCAAGGGAGGAAGAGGAGAAAGGGTAAGAAATGGGAAATCAGCTGACATTATTTACTCATTTAGAAATTCTCTTAGGAAAATGCTAGCAGAAATGCGGGTTTGGGGTTCGTTGGTTATTCGTGAAAAAAAGGATTGAACATGACACGACTCAGGACAACAAGGCGGAGTTTTATTTTAAGCAAGTAAAGCAAAGCAGAGTAAGCTACTCTCAAAGGACCAAGAGGAGGGGGCAGCACAGAGAGTGAGACAGTTCGGCTATTTCTTTGGTTTGGTTTTTACAGTTTTACTTTTCTTTGTCTAAGTCTCTGGTCTCAGTTGGTTATTTCCCTCTTGGGCTTGTTTTCCCTCTTTATAGTTAGGTTATAAATCCTTCATGTGACCTTTGACATGAACTAAGACTTAGATATTGCTAAGTCTACCTTGTTAAAGTTACAGGTGTCTTTACAAAATTTTGGGGCTACACATCTTCTAACTTCTCATTTATTACTCACAGTGAGCTCTAGTTTATAGGACCAATCTAATGATTAACAAGAAACATGTCTGGCACAAAATATCATAAAGGAAAAAGTTTACATTTTTAAGATTTTAAAGAGTTTCAAAAGAGTCCAACAAGATAGCTCCTTGTCTTGGTTTGCAGATGTTTCTTTAAAGCTGTAGATTCTCTGCACCTCTTTGTTATTAGGTAGTTTAATATGGCTGGTTGTGGTGTCTCAAACACTAGCAGCGATTTCCTAGATAAGGCTGGCCTCCCTACAGGTTACATTGAGGAAGGGTGAGAGGGAATCACATCCCTAAGAGCAGAAAAAGAAAAAAAGAAGCACTTGTTAAATTCAAGTGACTTTCGCATTTGGCCCAGCTCATCATGAAAGAAAATGTCTAAAATGAGTTAATAGCTAAATGTCAGCAGGCTTCCCATTTCTTACCCTTTTCCTCTTTGTCCCCTGATCATGTCTGGGGACAACAACAGACATTTACAAAAACAAAAAGGTTAAAGTAAAATTTTATTATTTGGCCAAGTGTGTGAAAAGATGCTCAGTCAATAATCATTAGGGAAATGCAAGTCAGAACCACAATGAGATATCACCTCACACCCACAAGGATGCTTACTATCCAAAAAAAATGAAGAAAAGGAGAGATGGACAAGGAGGAGGAGTAGAGGAAGAAAGAGGAGAAGAAGAAGAAGAAAAAGAGGAGGAGGAAGAAGAAAAACAACAACAATAAGAACAAGACAAGAAGAGGAGGAGGAAAAAGAAGAAGAGGAAGAACAATAGCAACAAGAGGAAGAAGAAGGAGGAGGAGGAGGGTTAGGAAGAAGAGGAAGCAGAAGAAGACCACAAGAGGGTGGGAGAGGGAGGAGGGGAAGGAGGAGGAGAAGAATCAAGCATTGGCACTGACCTGGAGAAACCAGAACCTGGTGGTACGCAGACTAGTGCTGCTGCTGTAGAGAACATTATGGTGGTACCTCCAAAAACTAAAACTAGAACTTCCATAGGATCCAGCAGTTCTATTCCAGGTGTATATCTGAGAGAATTGAAAGCAAAGTCTCAAAGAGATATTGCTCACCCCTATTCTCAGCAGCATTATTCACAACAGCCTGGGGTGGAAGCAACCCAAATGTCCGTCAGCAGACGAATGACTAAGCAAAATGTGACATCTACATACAATGGAATAAGACTCAGCCTTAAAAAGGAAGGTAACCTTGATGCACCCCAACCATGAGTGACTCCTGAGGACATCATGCTAAGTAAGATAAGCCAGTCACAGAAAGACAAATACTCTGTTTCCACTTTTATGAAATATCTACAGTCAAAAACATAGAAATGGAAATTAGAATGGTGGTCACCAAGGGCTGAGGGAAGAGGAGAGTGGGGAATTATTGTTTAATGGGCTGTTATAACAAAATATGTTGGTCTGGTAGCTTATAAACAACAGAAATGCATTTCTCACAGAGGTTGGAAGTCTAAGATCAGGGTGTCAGCGTGGCAGGATGTAGTGAGGGCCTTCTCCTGGGTTGTAGACTGTCCACTACTTTTCATAACATCACAAGGAGGCAAGAGGGCTAGAGAGATCTCTGGGGTCTCTTTTATTTTTACTTTTACTTTTTATTTTTTTCAGAGACAGGATCTCACTCTTGTCACCCAGGCTGGAGTGTAGTGGTGCTATCTTAGCTCCACAGCCTCTACTTCCTGGACTCAAGCAGTCCTTCCTCTTCAGACTCCCAAATAGCTAGGACCACAGGCACGTGCCACTGTGTCCAGCTAATGTTTTAAAACTTTTTGTAGCAACAAGGTCTCACTTGATGCCCAGGCTGGTCTTGAACTCCTGGCCTCAAGTGATCCTCCTGCCTTGGCCTCATTAGGCACTGGGATTACAGGCAAGAGCCACCACGTCTAGCCAAGGAGTGGGATCTCTTTATAACGACTAATTTCATTCCTAAGGGCTTCACCCTCATGACCTCCCAAATTATCTCCCAAAGTCCTCACCCTCTAATACCTCATATTGTGTGTTAGGATTAAAACATACAAATTTTGAGGAGGCACACACATTCAGTCTATGACAATGGGTAGAGAGTCTCAGTTTTGCAATTTGAAAAAGTTCTGGAGATTGGTTATAAAGTTAAGTCAATATACTTAAACTAATAAGTTGTATGCTTAGAAATGGTTGAGATGGTGAATTTTATGTTATATATTTTTATAATAAAAAATACATTATTCTAACTTTCTCAAAACTTCCCAGGGGTGTAATAAATTTAAATAATTAAATTTTCTAATATTTAAAAAAATGTTAAAGCATTTATTTCTCTGAAATTACCAAAACCTAAAACTGCAGCAGCACTTTTGTGATATCCTGTGCTCTGAGTCTTCCCTGCATGCATGAATGATGGCCTGTACTGTTAGTGGCATTTAGGTTTGCTGAAGTGTCATTGATTTAAAAACCATGTTATAAATAAAAGTTTATGTATTACTTTGAAATACTTGATATTTTAAAAGTTTGTATGGATTTGAAACCATTTGCATTATGTTTTTTGACAGTATGACAGAAATTTCAATATTATATTTGACAATGAAAAAAATGAGACATTAGATTTTAAAAATATAATTTCAAATGTGTATTATATGTGTGTGTATATTTGTGTGTGTGTGTGTGTGTGTGTGTGTGTGTGTGTGTGTGTGTGTGTTTCTTTTGAATCTAGGTCTCACTGTTGTCAAGGCTGGAGCTTACCACAGCATCACAGCCTCAGCTTCCTGGGCTCAGGCAATCCTTCCAACTCAGCCTTCCTAGTTGCTGGGACTACAGTCACATGCCATCATGCCTGGCTAATTTTTTTTTTTTTTTTTTTAATGTAGAGACAAGGTCTCATTATGTTGCCCAGCTGGTCTTGAATTCCTGGGCTCAAGCAATCCTCCTGCCTCAGCCTCCCAAAGTGAAATTACAGGAGTGAGCCACTGTGCCTGGCTTAAATGTACAAGGAAGGACCTCCAAAGAAATTGTGCATTTACTCATATATGTTTAAACTTCAGTCACCTTCAAAGTACTTCCCTTTCGATGCAAGAAACCTATTGAGATGCTTTTTCCAGTGTTCAAAGCAGTTTTTGAACTCCATTTTGATGACTTTTAGTGCTTCTGCTATTTTTTTTTCCTCCTTCTCTTCCACATCAGCAAAATGTTTCCCTTTGAGGACTTTTTTCATCTAGGGAAACAAAAAAAAGTTGCCTGGGGTGAGATTCGGTGAATAGGGAGAGTGGGGCTTAGGGGTCATGATGTTTTTGGTCAAAAACTGCTGAACACTCAGCCTGATTCACATATTATAAATCACCCATTGAAAGAATCTCCAAAAAAATTCAGTGAAGCTGAATGCAGCCTCTCACAACAATGCTAGTTGGTATACAAATGCCAATTGGTTCCTAGAACACTTACCTAGCAGTGCTACAAGGTGCTTGCCCTCCAAAAAGATAATTCCAGGTTTTGGGGGATCTCCTCCTTGTACATTTTGAATAGTTATAAGAACAGTTTAAAATTTTAAAACTTTTAATAATGAAGAATTTCAAACGTATAAAAAAGAAGAGAAATTCCAGGACAACTGGATATCCATACAAATGCAGAGTATTGAAGAGATAATGGAAAGAAGAGGCATAAATTATTGTGGTAGGCCGGGTGCGGTGGCTCATGCCTATAATCCCAACACTTTGGGAGGCTGAGGTGAGAGGATTGCCTGAACCCATGGGTTCGAGACCAGCCTGGGCAACTTGGCAAGACCTCATCTCTACAATAAATGAAAAAACTTAGCTGGGCATGATAGCACATGCCTGTAGTTCCAACTTCGGGGAAGGATGAGACGGAAGCTCACCTGAGCCCAGGAGGTTGAGGCTGAGGTGGCCGTGAGTGTGCCACTGCACTCCAACCTGAGTGACAGAGTGAGAGGCTGACTCAAAAAAAACACATTGTACTACTGAAAAACGAAAAATGTTATGTTGTGTTTTAAAAATGACTAGTTAAGCAATCTACAAAGTATTTACTTGCAAATAAAATGTTATGGATAAGAAGGCTATGAGACACTCCTTTAACTTACAATGACTCAATTTTTTTTTTGATGGGTTGAGCTGATTACAGCAGGAGCAATAAAGTCATAGTCAGTAACGATCTCCAGGTTGGTGGGGCAATTCAACCTCCTAAGCAAACATTGTTCACATCTTTAAGTGAACAAACAATTCTCTAAAACAAATATTTCCACAAACTGTTTTTCATAATACAAAATGGTTCTAATGTCAACAGCCCTCAGAGCATAACTAATACAAGTAAATATTAAATATAAATATTTTGCAAAACCCCCAAATTGAAACATTATAGGAAAGTTCCCATTCCTTTTTAGCAAAGAGATCAGATTATTCAATTTTAGGGTGATAAAAGATAGGTTAAATGTAGATTTAGTTTACTTTTATGGTAAATATGGGCTCAGTGTTCTTTATTTATCTTTCTCCCCATCTTTCTAAGCACATAGTTATGACTAACCTGGTGCTTTGCCTTCTCCGTCAATTGTTTTGGCCCCTTTTCATTTTTACTCCCTGGTTTCTCTTTTTGAAAACTGTCTAATGACTTTTCATTTTAATTTAATCAAGCCTTCATTAAAGTATCTGGTGCTTATCATTTTTTTCCTCACTGTGAATGAGACTATAATAAAGCTTCTTTATATTCTGGTTAGCATTTGGACGGTTGTCGTAGGTGGAGAACGGCCCTCAAGACGTCCTTGTCCTAATTTCTGGAACCTGTGGATACAATATTTTACACGGTCAAGTGGTGCAGATGGGATGAAGTAAAGATTTTGAGATGGGGAGAGGATCCCAGATTATCCAGGGGGGCCCAATGTAATTTCAAGAATCCCCTAAGAGAGAGAACGGGCACTGTGACAGGGAAGCGCAGGGTACGCTGCCGGCTTTGAAGACGGGGGAAGGGGTCACTAGCCAAGAAATGCAGCTGCCTAGAACCTGAGAAAGAGAAGGGTATGTGTTCCCTCGAGCATCCAGGGGGAATGCAGCAGCTCTGCCCACGGTAAAACAATACGCTTGCGTGGTGGTTTTGAGCCATGACATTTGTAGTTATGTGTTACAATGCCAATGGGAAACCCATACAACCATGGTCTGTAATCAGTTGTCACTCGTCTCCTTCATGGCATCTGCCACGCAGCCTGTAGTGCTGCTTTAGGTGTGTGTTTTTGAGAACGATGGCTACTCGAGCCAGTCCCCCCGCCACTGGCCTGAAAAGTAGCTGAAGCCTCAGGTGAATTGTGCTGTCTGTTGCCTTATAATAAATAGCTAGGCTCCTCCGACATGTGACTCACTAAGCTATAGATTAGAAGGCTTATACGCTACAACACACAGACTACCAAGTTATTTTAAGTAAGATAGATGATTTAGAGGAAGATTCAAGGAAACATCAATACCCCAGCTCACTCCCGTGACTCGAACCAGTCAGTTTTCACTGCTTATCCTTGCTGAATCGAATTTGGGTTTCCGGTAAATTTGAGTAGAATTAACTCATCCTGAATCTTTATCACCTGAGCTGTCTAGAACCATCAGACCAAATTGATATTAAAAAGGTTTCTCACCCACAAGACTTTAATTTTCATCAATTAAATATTGAGCGTTGAAGATTTCTTACCTGTTTGGCTCAGAGCCCAGATTCTTTCTGGCTTGCTTCTGCTTCCATGCAGAATTAAGCATATTATTCCTTCTTCCTTTTTTCTCTGGGCTGGACTTGGTACTTCTTTTGTCAAGCTATCCCTCATTTACCTTCTGAGGTGATAAACTGGTGTGTGTGTCCTTCGGTACTGTCTGCTAAAATCCTGCTGAAAGATGGCCAGTGGGAGATCAAATTTAAAAAGGGCAGGTGGGCACAGTGGCTCACACCTATAATCTTAGCATTTTGGGAGGTCGAGGTGGAAGGATTGCTTGAACACAAAAGTACGATACCAGCAACATCATGAGACCTCATCTCTACAAAAAAACCACATTTTTTTTAATTAACCTGGCATGTGGCCAAAGTCCCAGCCACTCAGAAGGCTGAGACGCTAGGATTGCCTGAGCCCAGGAAGTTGAGGTTATAGTGTATCATGATCATGCCACTGCACTCCAGCATGGGCAACAGAGTGAGACTGATCAAAAAAAAAAAAAAAAAAAAGAATCATTCTTTAATTTCAGAATGAGCTTAAGAACTAGAATATTTTCCCAGAGCATAGTAGCTTCGAGGGAGTCAAATTTGTTTGCTGTCAACTTTGTTGGTCATTGTTTATGTAAAATAACTTTTTTTCTTTAACACAGAGGAGAGAATAAACAAACCCTTGGACTCTACAACAGCTTTAGGCCTTTATGTTTGATTTACATGATTATTTTTAACCACAGGGAGGAACTTATGAGTGACTCTTAGGAATTACATTGAATATTAATAAATTGTGATTTGTGGGATTACACATCTTTAAATCTCTCTTGCATAACCATTCTGTAGGGTATTGGAGAGTATAGGTTCAAAGAGTGGGGGAGGAAGTTCTCTGTCATCTCCAAGTCTCAGATCTTACTTACAGAACTATGAAATCCTAAATGCTTAGACGTTTGTGGTCATTGTGTCTAACTCTCATATTTTGCAAGAGAAGGAAACCAAGACAAGAGAGAATAAGAATGAGGGACAGAGAGGCTGTGATCTTTTGAATCCCAACCTGGTGCACTTGTCCCCAATACTGTGTTACTTTAGACTTTGGAAATAAGCACAGTCCCCCCAAAGCTATTATAAGAACGAATAGGTTACTTTTTGTTTCAGAGATTTTCCTCGACAGTTTGGGGTTGGTATGATTTTGATCTGACGAAAACTTGAATTCATAATATTTGCAGCACTTTAAAGTAACACAATTTTGTTATTCATTTCACATGCAACTTCCACATGAAATGGTATGTATGTATCTACGTGGAAGGTTATATTGCATCATGGTTAAGAATATGGTTTCTGAAATAAGATCATATTATCCATTTTTATTATCTGTATCAACTTGGATAGGTTTCTTAGCTTTACTATCTTTGTCATATGTGAAAATATAATCACATTGACCTCAAAATGTTATTTGTGAAAATCAAATAAGATATGTACAATGTTTAGCATAGTTGCTAGAAATATGTGTCACTCAATAAACATAAGCTATTCATATAGAGACATTAATTTCCTCAAGTAAGACTATCTCTTTAGAAAGATAAGATATGCCAGAGAAAATGCAAAGTTTTTTGTTGTTGTCATTCATGAATTTTTCTACTCTCACCCTTGATGAACTGAAGTAAAAAAAAGAATTCTGCAAATACAGAATTAATGGGCAAATCAACCAATGATTATCCAATTTATTTAAAAGGACAATGACTAACAATACATATACACATATATCATAACAATGTGCCTATGTGTTTAAAAAAATGCTACCTCTAGTCTCCAAGTCTCTTTTCCCTGGCTACAATTAAAATCTGTATGCATCAATATGTGGAATTTATTTTATTTTATTTAAGACTAGTCAAGTGCAGTAGTGAGAAGGGGGAAAGAAATGTGGAATTTAAAAAGAGAAAAATGGAAATCTTGCCACCGCTGAATTTTTCTATCTCTACTCATTTTCCTTTTACTGAGCACTAGAACTGAGTCTTAAATGAAAGCAATTTGTGAGTATATGCCTCCTTCGAATCTAGAGAAAGACGAAAAATCCATATTTGTCTTGCCAAACTTAATTACACACTATAATAAACCTTTTAGAGCCGGGCTCGGTGGCTCAGCCTGTAATCCTGCACCTTTGGGAGGCTGAGGTGAATGGATTGCCTGAGCCCGCGGGTTCAAGACTGGGCAGGCAAAACCTCATCTCTACAATAAATCAAAAAATTAGCCGGGCGTGGTAGTGCACGCCTGTAGTTCCAGCTGCTTGGAAGGCTGAGCGGAAGAATCACCGGAGCCCAGCAGGTCAAGGGTGGGAGTGGCCACTGCACTCCAGTCCGGGTGACAGAGTGAGACTCCAACTCAAAAAAATCAATCAATCAATCAATAAACCTTTTAGTAATATTTTATAAGATTGTTAGAAACTTGAACTTTCATAAAAGATATGCAGAAAACCAACCAATAAATAAGAGTTTAGCATACAAAATTTTTTTGTAAGTTGCCTTGATTTCTTTCTAATATATTGTTTATTTAAATTTTTACTAAGCATTAAGTTGGAGGAGGGGATCTCAAAACTCTCTTTCCTAGGCTAAGCCCCTTTCCTAGGCTAAGCACCTTTTACCTCCACATCCTTCCTTACCTCCAGGAAAGAGAAGCTGCCGATCTCACCATCGTGTTCAAAGACATGGATAAGGAGACAGTTGCTCATGAGTAGGAACACTGTGTGTGTCAGAAAGTGAACATCTTGCCGAGCGCTGTGGCTCATGCCTATAGTCCCAGAACTTTGGGATACCAAGGCTGTCTCTACAAAAACAAAAACAGAAAAGTAGCTGGGAGTGATGGCACATGCACCTGTAGTTCCAGGGCACTTGAAGTACCAGCTACTTGGGAGTATGGGGCTGAAAGATCACCTGAACCCAAGAGGTTGAGGCTGTGGTGAGCTGTGGTCATGCCACTAAACTCCAGCCTGGGTGACAGAGTGAGACATTGACAAGAAAGAAAGAGAAAGAGAAGGAGGAGGA
>NW_007246089.1:848387-872721 GCF_000164805.1 Carlito syrichta | reverse complement strand
AGGGGGAGGAAGGGAAAGGGAATGGGATAGGGATAGAGACAGGGATAGAGATAGAGATAGAGACAGAGATAGAGATAGAGAGATGGGATGGGGGGAGGGGGAGAAGGGGAGAGAGGGAGGGGAGGGGAAAAAGGTCTGTCTCAGTATTGAAATGCTTCCTGCCTCTGTGCTCTAAGTAGAGATAGCATTAGCAAGGCCTGCCCTCTGGCCAGCAATTTCTCTTCTTTTTCTCTGTGGCTTGGTAGGTAAGCAGTCCCAGGTCCCTCTTGGAGTCTGATCATCCCTTTGTCTCTATAGACATCTCTAAATATGTTAGAACCAAAATAGAAATAGGTGTGGGAGATAAGGGGAAGGAGTATGCTTAGAGTGTATTCAGAGTGCCTTTAATCAGTTTTGCCCACAGACTAAAGGATATCATATACATAGAATACAGAAATATCATGCTTTCCATCCACTCTTGATTTTGTGTGTACTGTGTTCTTGGGATTCTGACAAGGAGTGACAGTGGGTGAGTAGCAGAGACATTTATCAGGAAGAGGATTTCAGCATTATTGGGACTTACTAGGCTACACATTTGCCATTTCCAACAGGCTGTATTATTCTTGTTGTTTTTGTTTGTTTTATTTTAGATTCAGGAGGTACACATGCATATTCGTCACGTGGACATATTGTGTAGTGGTGGGGATTGGGTCTTAGGTGGCCCATTCTCCAGACAGTGAACACTGTGTCCCATAGGTAGTTTTCTGAATCCTAGCCCTCTTCTCTTCTCCCCCCTTACTGGTGTGCCCAGTGTCTTATTATTTCCCTCTTTGAGACCATTTAGCTCCCAATTATGAATGAGAACACGTGGTATTTGGTTTTCTGTTTCTGAGTCAGTCTACAAAGGATGATGATTTCCACCTCCATCCATGTTGCTGCAAAGGACATGATTTCATTGTTTTATGACTGTGTAGTATTCCATGGTGTATATGCACCACATTTTCAATATTCACTGATCGATTGATGAACATTTAGGTTGACTCCACATCTTTGCAATTGTGCATTGTGCTGTGATGAACATGCGAGTATAGGTGTGTGTTTTTGTGTTTGTTTTTTATAACAACCTCTATTCTTAGGGTAGACACCTAGTAGTGGGATTGCTGGATCAAATGGTACATCTATTTTTAGTTCTTTGAGTAATCTTCATATCAATTTCCACAGAGGTTGTACTAATTCCCATCAACAACATATGAGTGTTCCCTTTTCTCCGCATCCATGCTAGCATCTATTGTTTTTTGATTTTTTAATAATGGCCATTCTGACTTGTGTAAGATGGTATTTCATTTTGGTTTTAGGTTGCATTACCCTGAGTATAAGTGATGTTGAACATTTTTGTATATGTTCATTGGTCATTTGTTTATCTCCTTTTGAGAGATGTCTGTTCATGTCATTTGCCCACATTTTTTTTTGAGTTGGAGTCTCACTCTTGTCTCCCAGACTGGAGTGCAGTGGCATACTCACAGCCACTGCAGCTTTGACCTGCTGGGTTTAGGTGATCCTTTGGTTTCAGCCTTCCAAGTAGCTGGAACTACAGATGTACGCCACCGTTCCTGGCTATTTTGTCCACTTTTTAATGGGATTATTTGCTTTTTTCTTGCTGATTTGTTTCAGTTCTTTGTAGATTCTGGATATTAGTCCTTTGTCAGATGTACAGTTTGTGACATCTTCTCCTATTCTGCAGGTTGTCTATTTACTCTGTTGATTATTTCTTTTGCTGGGCAGAAGTTTTTTACTTTAATTATTTATTTTTGTTTTAGTTACATTTACTTTTTGGGGGGTTTTAGCTATAAATTATTTGCTAGGCCGATACCCATTAGAGTTTTTACTCTGATTGCCATTATTTATTTTCTTCTGCTAAGTTTGGGTTTGGTTTGTTCGTGTTTTTCTAGTTCTTTGAGGTGTGATATTAGGTTGTCAATATGTGATCGTTCCGTTTTTTTTTTGAGTTGGAGTCTCACTCTGTCGCCCAGACTGGAATGCAGTGGCATGTTCCTGACTACCGCAGCCTCTACCTGCTGGGCTCCAGTAATCCTTCTGCCTCAGCCTTCCAGGTAGGGAACTACAGGCATGCTACCACGCCTGGCTAATTTTTTGATTTATTGTAGAGATGAGGTCTCGCCAAGTTGCCCAGGCGGGTCTCGAACCCGCGGGCTCAGGCAATCCACTCACCTCAGCCTCCCAAAGCACAGGATTACAGGCTGAGCCGCCGAGCCCGGCTTATCTTTCAGTCTTATTAATGTAGGCCTTAAGTGCAATAAATTTTCCTCTGAGCACAGCTCTGGGTGTGTCCCAGAGGTTTTGGTAACTTGTTTCATTGTTGTCGTTCAAATCAAGGAATTTTCAAATTTTCTTCTTGATTTTATTATTGACATAAGAATCATTCAGGAGCAAAAATTCTCGAATTTTTATGTTTTAGGTCTGATATTTAAGTCTTTAATCCATCTTGAGTTGATTTTTGAACATGGGGAGAGATAGGGATCAAGTTACATTTTTCGGCATGTAGCAATTCAATTTTCCCAGCACCACTTGTTGAATAGGATGTCCTTTAACCAGTGTATGTTTTTGTCTACTTTGTCAAAGATCAATTTGTTGTAGGTATTTGGTTTATTTCTGGATTCTCTATTGTGTCCCATTGGTCCATGTGTCTGCTCTTGTACCAGTACCCTGCTTGGTTACTACAGCCTTGTAGTATAATTTGAAGTCAGGTAATGTGATGCCTCAAGCATTGTTCTTTTTTCTTAGTATTGCTGTGACTATTCTGGTGCTTTATTTATTTATTTAATTTTTTAAGTTATATATGAATTTTATAATTTTTTTTCTATTTCTGTGAAAAGTGACATTGGCAGTTTGGTAGAGACTGCATTAAATCTATAGATTACTTTGGATAATACGGTCATTTAAAAATATTTTATTCTTCCAATCCATGAGCATGAGATGTTTCTCCATTTGTTTGCGTCTTCCACAATTTCTTTCATCAGAGTTTTGTAGTTATCCTTGTAGAAATTATTCACCTCCTTGACTAAACATATTCCTAGGCATTTTAGCTTTTTGTCTGCTGTTGCAAATGGAATTGACTTCTTAATTTGACTCTCAGCTTGGTCTCTATTGGTGTATAGTAGTACTACTGCTTTGTGTGTGTTAATTTTGTATCCTGAAACTTTACTGAGTTCATTTATCAGGTCCAGGAATCATTTGGAGACCTCTTTAGGATTCTTTAGATATAAGATCATGTTATTGGCATACAGAGATAGTTTGATGTCTTCTTTTCCAATTTGGATACCTTTATTTATTTGTCTTGTCTGATTGCTCTGGCTAGAACTTCCAGTACTATGTTGTGTAGTAATGGTGACAGTGGGTATCCTTGCATTGTTCCAATTCTGAGGGGGAATGTGTTCAACTTTTCTCCATTCAGAATGACATTGGCTGTGGGTTTGTTCTATGTAGCTGTTATTATTTCGAGGAATATTCCCCTTATGCCTATTTTTTTCCTGAGGATTTTTTTTTTTAAATTATGAGGGGATGCTGGATTTTATCAAATGCTTTTTCTGCATCTACTGAAACAATCATATGATTTTTGTTTTTAATTCTGTTTATGTAATGGATCATGTTTATTGTCTTGAATGTATTGAACTATCCTTGCATTCCTGGGACAAAACCTAGTTAGTTGTGGTGTTTTTTTGTTTTTGCTTTTTTAAATGTGCTGTTGAACTTGCTTTGCTCATATTTTGTTGACGATTTTTGTATCTATGTTCATAAGGAAGATTGGTCTGTAGTTTTCTTTTTCTGATGTGCTTTTTTCTGGCTTTGCTTTTTTCTGGCTTTGGTATCAGAGTGATACTGGCCTCACAGAAGGAGTTATGAAGGATTCCCTCTTCTTCAGTCTTGTGGAATAGCTTCAGTAAAATTGATACTAGTTCTCCTTTGAAGGTCTGCCAGAATTCAACTGTGAGCCTATCAGGACCTGGACTTTTTTTTGTTGAGAGACCTCTAATTACTATTTCAATCTTGCTACTCATTATTGGCTTGTTCAGGGTTTCTATTTCTTCCTGATTCAAGGTTGAGTGGGTTGTATGTTTCTAAGAATCTATCCATTTCCTCTAGGTTATTTGTATAGATGTATTCATAATAGTTTCAGATGATCTTTTGAATTTCTATCCTATCAGTTGTAATATCTCCTTTTTCATTTCTGATTAAGCTATTTGAATCTTCTCTTTTTATTCCTTAATTAATCTAGCTAGTGGTCTATCAATTTTTTTTATCTTTTCAAAGAACCAACTTTTTGTTTCATTGATCATTTGTAGTTTATTTTTATTTATTTATTTATTTTTGAATTAGAGTCTCACTCTGTCACCCAGACTGGAGTGCAGTGGCCGCTCCTGGTCACTGCAGCCTTGACCTGCTGGGCTCCAGTGATACTTCCGCCTCAGTCTTCCAAGTAGCTGGAACTACAGGTACACACTACCACACCCGACTAATTTTTTGATTTATTGTAGAGATGAGGTCTCACCAAGTTGCCCAGGCAGGTTTTGAACCTGCGGGCTCAGGCAATTCACTCACCTCAGCCCATTTGTGGTTTTTTTAAATTTAAATTTCATTTAGTTCTGCCCTGATTGTCATTATTTCTTTTCTTCTGCTAGGTTTGGGTTTGGTTTGTTTGTGTTTTTCTAGTTCTTTGAGGTGTGATGTTAGGTTGTCAATATGTGATCTTTCAGTCTTATTACTGTAGGCCTTAAGTGCTATAAATTTTCCTCTGAGCATAGCTCTGGCTGTGTCCTAGGGTTTTGATAACTTGTTTCATTGTTGTCATTCATTTCAAGGAATTTTCAAATTTTCTTTTTGATTTTTTTATTGACATAAGGATAATTCAGGAGCAAATTGTTTTGTTTTGCTTTGTTTTGTTTGAGTTGGAGTCTCACTCTGTACCCAGACTGGAGTGCAGTGGCTGCTCCTGGTCACTGCAGCCTCAACCTGCTGGGCTCCGGCAATCCTTCTGCCTCAGCCTTCCAAGTAGCTGGAACTACAGGTGCGCACTACCATGCCCAGCTAATATTTTTATTTATTGTTGAGATGAGGTCTCGCCAAGTTGCCCAGGTGGGTCTCAAATCCGCGGGCTCAGGCAATTCACTAATCTCAGCCTCCCAAAGCGTGGGATTATAGGCTGAGCCACCGAGCCCGGCCTTGGAGCAAATTGTTTAACTTCCATGTCTTTGTTTGGTTTCAGAAGTTCTTCTTGGAGTTAATTTCTAGTTTTATTCCACTATGGTCTGAGATAGTGCTTAATATGATTTTGATTTTTTAAAATTTATTGAGACTTGATATGTGGCCTATCATATGGTCTATTTTGGAGAATACGCCATGTGCTGATGAGAAAATATTCTATATTCTATAGTTTGGGGATGGAATGTTCTGTAGATGTCTGTTAGTTTCATTTCCTCTAGAGTCTGTTCAACTCCAATGTTTCTTTTTTTACTTTCTACCTTGATTATCTAACTGCTATCAGTGGAGTGTTGACATCTCCCACTATTATTGTATTGCTGTCTATATATTTCTTTCAGGTCTAGTAGAATTTGTTTTATAAAGCTAGGGGCTCTAGTGTTAGGCACATAAATATTCTAAATTGTTATGTCTCCTCATTGGATTGATCCCATTATCATTATACAATAACCATCTTTGTCTTTTTTACTGTTGTTAAAGTCTATTTTTATCTGATATGAGAATGGCTACTCCTGCTTGTTTTTGGTTTCCATTTGCATGGAATATTTTTTTCCACCTTTTTTCCTTGAGTCTTTGTGAGTTAAGTGGATCTCTTGAAGGCAGAAGATATTTGGGTTATGTGTGTTTTTAAATCCATTCTGCCAATCTATGTCTTTTCAGTGGAGCATTGAGACGATTTACATTCAGAGTTAATGATATATGTAAGGTACTATTCATCATACTGCTTGTTGTCTGGTTGCTTTGATATTTTTTTCTCTATTGTGTTGGTGTTCCATAAAACCTATGAACTTTATGATTTCCAGCATTTTTCTACTGGTGTATTTTGACCTTTTGCTTCAGTATATAGAACTACTCTGAATATTTCTTGTAGAGCTGGTCACACTCATGGCTACCCAAGCTTCATTCTGCTGGGCTCAGGTGATTTTTTCCATCTTAGCCTTCCAAGTGTTTGGGACTACAGGCACGCACCACCAAGCCTGGCTAATTTTTTAAATTTTTGGTAGAGATGAGGTCTCACCATGTTGCCCAGGCTGGTCTCAAACTCCTAGTCTCAGGAAACCCTCACCCCTCAGTCTCCCAAAGCACTGGGAATACAGGCATGAGCCACTGCAGCCAGCTCCAACAGGTTTCTAGTTCACAAATCTTTTGGTTCTTCCTTAATTGTTCTTACTTAGTTCTTCATACTTAATGTTCTTAAATATGTATGTATATACACACACACATAATGGCTTATTTTGTGTGTCAACCTGGCTAAAGTGTTTTGTAGATGTGGTGACCATCTACAATCATAACATCTTTAATCATGATCAATTATTCAACATAAACAGTTGACTTTAAAAACAAGAGATGATCCCCATAATCTGTGCAAACCTCATCCAATCATTGAAAGGTTTTAAGTGCAGCAGTTAGGTTTTTCTGATAAAGAAATTCCACCTATGGACTGCAACCTTAGTTCTTGCCTGAGAAGTCCTGCCTGCTCTTCCTGTGAACTTCAGGCTTGCCTAGTCAGCTCCCACAACACATAAGCGATGATTTTCGGTATGTATCTCTCTCTCATTCACATGCACACATGCATATATGCATGTGCACGCACACACACACACACACACACACACACACACACACGGTGCGCAAAAAAAATGTGTGCACATTTTCAGAGATGTTTGTCATCATCAGAAGTGACTGGATGCTGATCGTAACCACTTTGAATATGTCTTGTAACTATAGAAATCAAACTGACTCATGTTCATCTAATTGACTATTACAATTTTAATACAGCTTTTTCCTTTCTTAAAATGTGTATACATTTGCTTGGTACCCTCTGTATACCTCCTATCTCCTACTGGTTCTGTTTTTCTGTTAGAATCCTGGCTAATACAGATTTTGATACCTTTATATCCTGATATTAAGCTACACTTTAAAAAAAATGAAGCTCTGAATATGTTCAAGAAAGTAATGAAATCCACAATCTATTTCTAAAGTAGTTTATTATCATTATCGCTAAATGCTTTATACAAGCTGTCAGTAGAAGTGATACCAACACCACCAGAAAATACGTCAATATTTGTAATTTTGTGTTTTTCCCATCAACTGGAACATAACAAGCTATAATATGTTTTCAAGGTACCTAGAAGCCCACAAAACAACCAGAATCCTGGTAGCAGGCAAGCCTTCGATCTTCTGCTCAGACGGTGTGATATTAATGCTCCTTTATTGTGTGATAATACTTTTGCGATATGATAAACTACAGCCTAAAGAAAGTCATCCTTCCCCATAACAGCATAAATCCCCAGTCCCTAAGCCTGAATAAACAATCTGTCCTTAGGACCTACAGTGATTTTAACAAAACATCAGGTTGTTCCTACTGCCGAAGTAACTAATGCCTGATAGAGACAGCAATCTAAAGGTAAGGGAGGACTTCTGGAATTGAAGTCTTCTTTTTGGTGCTGTGAGCAATTAAGTTGAATGTGGGTTCACTGCCTTTCATATGTATCTTTGACAAGGATCTTGGCATGGTGTAGAATGTGAGTTGTTTGGATGTGGTAGAGTCATATGCCAAGTTCATAGCATACACAGGCTCTCCATTGTCATCCCCTAGATCTCTCTTGACTTGAAAGGGCAAACTGAACCTCATTTTAAGCCATTCACAAGAAAATGATAAACTGTTCTTAAAGTTAGCTCTTCAGGCCGGGCGCAGTGGCTCAAGCCTGTGATCCCAGCATTTTGGGAGGCCGAGACGAGAAGATTGCCAGAGCCTGCAGGTTTGAGAACAGCCTGGGCAACATGGTGAGACCCTGTCTCTACAATAAATTAAAAAACAATTAGCCGGGCATGGTAGCACTTGCCTGTAGTTCCAGTAGAAGGATCGCTGGAGCCCAGCAGGTCAAAGTTGGGGTAGCCATGAGCGTGCCACTGCACTCCAGCCTGGGTGACAGAATGAGACTCCAACTCAAAAAAAAAAAAAGAATTCACTGGTCAAGGTCCTGTTCAGTAATGGCCACAACTGGGGTTTCTATGAGACCCAACTTCCCATTAACTAACTATAAATTCTAAGCAAAATAGAAAAAAACAATTACTGGAAGGCACTGGAGAGTGATGGAAACCGGACAGACTGCCAGGGGATTGGTTTGGGGAGTAGACAGAGGAAGAAAACAGTATTGGATGAGTCTTCAATAGATTTTAAATATCAAGACACATATAGGTGAAAAGTAAGTGAATGAAAGAGGTATGCCATGTGAATAGTATGACTAAAAGGGTGGAGTGGCTATTCTAATACCAGTTGATACTCAGAGGAAGGGAACAGTACTGGGTGGTTTTCCCACTTCTACTTTTATTTTATTTTATTTATTGTTTTTAGACAGGCCTTGCTGTGTCGCCCAGGCTAGAGTGCATTGTGTGATCATGGCTCACTGCAGCCTTGAACTCCTGGGTGCAAGTGATCTTCCTGCTTCAGCCTCTGAAGTAGCTGGGACTGGAGACTCAGACCACTATGCCCAGCTAGTTTTTTGGAGATGGGGTCTTGTTATGTTGCTTAGGCTGGTCTTGAACTCCTAGCCTTAAGTGATCCTCCTACCTTGGCCTACCAAAGTGCTGGAATTACAGGTTTGAGCCATCATGCCTGGCTCTACATTTAAATACACACACACACACACACACACACACACACACACACACACACACACACACACACTTATATACATAAATAGCTTTTAGCCTGGGGACAGATCTGAAATAATGATTTGAAATTTCCCTGTAATTCTCATCAGAAAAAATAGAGACTGTAATATAGAACAGTAAACCCAGAAAAACACTATCCAGTGAAAATTTCCCTTAAAAATTAAAGCAAAATAAAGACATTTCAAATGAAAGTAAACTAAGATAATGTGTCAGGAGTTGCACACTGCTAAAAATTCTAAAAGTAGACTTCAGTTTTCAGTGTTGTTTTATAACTTTTTGTACAACCATTATGTATCCAAAAAAGAAAGAGAAAGAAAGAAAGAAAGAAAGAAGAAAGAAGAAAGAAAGAAAGAAAGAAAGAAAGAAAGAAAGAAAGAAAGAAAGAAAGAAAGAAATAATACCAGATAAAAACTCAGATCTTTAGGAAGAGGGACACTAGATATGATAAATATATGGGTAAATATGAGACACATTTGTCTTCATAAAAATGCATATAACTTTAAAACAAAAATTAATAACATTGTATTCTGGAGTCTATATTTATAAATGTAATATATATGACAACTATTATATAAAACAACAGTCCTCAATCTTTTTTGCATCAGGGACCAGTTTTCTGGAAGAAAATATTTCCATGAATGAGGCAGGGAAATGGGGGAATCATCAGACATTGGGTTTTCATAAGGAGGCGCAACTTAGATCCCTCACATATACAGTTCACAATAGGGCTGGTGCTCCTATGAGAATCTATTGCCTCTGCTGATCCGACAGGAGGTTGAGCTCATCTAGGCCACTGCTCACTTCCCGCTGTGCAGCCAGGTTCCTAATAGGCCATGGACCTGGGGTTAAGGACCCCTGGTATAAAGGATGGGGGAAGAGGGTAAATAGACCTGTACAACTACAAGGTACTTAACTTATATTTTATGTGACGTATGAAGTCTAATCTATTAACTCTAGGCTGAAAATTGAAGATCGTGTATTGTAATCCTTAAGGCCACTACTACAAAGATATAAGGTATACAGAGGTACAACTAAAAGGCTATAGATAAAAAGGAATTCTTTTTTTTTTTTTTTTTTTTGAGCTGGAGTCTCACTCTGTCACCCAGAGTGGAGTGCAGTGGCCACTCCCATCACCGCAGCCTCGACCTGCTGGGCTCTGGCGATCCTGCCACCTCAGCCTTCCGAGTAGCTGGAACTACAGGCGCATGCTATCACGCCCGAGGTCTCACCAAGTTGCCCAGGCGGGTCTCGAACCTGCGGGCTCATACCATTTAAAAAGCAAAAATCATTAAAGACACAGAATCTCTGAACAACACCATCAACTCCCAAGACCTAATTGATATTTATAGAACACTCTACCCAACAACTGCAGAGTACACATTGTTCTCAAGTGCACAGGGTACATTCACTAAGATAGACCATATGCTGGGCTATAAAACAAATCTCAATAAACTTTAAAACATTGAAATCACACAGTGGATGTTCTACCACAATGTTCTACCACCTCAGCCTCCCAAAGCGCGGGATTACAGTCTGAGCCACCGAACCCGGCTGATAAAAAGGAATTCTAAAAAAAATTTAATAATCCAAAAAGAAGGCAAGAAAGAAGGGACAGAGGAATAAAAACAGAATGGACAAGCAGGAATAAACTAACATTGTAGACTTAAATCCAACATATCAATAATGGGTCGAACATACCATTTAAAAAGCAGAGATTCTCAGAATGAATTTTTTTTTTTTTAAAAAGCAAGACTCAGTAACATGCTGTGTGCATGAGTCATACTTTAAATATAAAGACAGCCAGGCGTGGTGGCTCATGCCTATAATCCCAGCACTTAGGGAGGCTGAGGCGAGAGGATTGCTTGAGCTCAGGAGTGTGAGATCAGTCTAAGCAACAAAGTGGGACTTTGTCTCTACAAATAGATAGATAGATAGATAGATAGATAGATAGATAGATAGATAGATAGATTAGATAGATAGGCAGGCAGATAGATTAGAGATTGAGATAGAGTTAGATAGAGATAAAGATAGAGATAGAAAGATAAATTGAAGGCAAACGGATGAAAAAGGTATGTCATGCAAACAATATGCCCACAAGGGTGGAGTGGCTACCCTAATATCAGATAAAGAAGACTTCCAGACCAAGATTATTACCAGAGGTAAAGAGGGACATTTCATGGTGAAAAACTGGTCAACTCATGAGAGAGAAATAGCAATCATAATGGATATGCATCTAATAACAGAGCTTCCAGATATCTGAAGCAAAACTGGTCAAATTAAACAGAGAAGTGGGTAGTTCACAGTCATAGCCAGAGATTTTACTACCCCTTTCTCAGCAATTGATACAACTAGGCAACAAAGAAACAAAACTTATTAAAGACTCAGAATCTCTGAACAACACCATCAACTCCCAAGACCGAATTGATATTTATAGAACACTCTACCCAACAACTGCAGAGTACACACTGTTCTCAAGTGCACAGGGTACATTCACTAAGATAGACCATATGCTGGGCTATAAAACAAATCTCAATAAACTTTAAAACATTGAAATCACACAGTGGATGTTCTACCACAATGAAATTAAACTAGAAAGCAATAACAATCATATATAAGAAAAATCCAAATGTCTGCAAGTTAAACAATGCAGTTGTAAATAATTTGTGCCATTGTCATTGCTAATAATATTTCAAAAACCATTTAGCATGTATATGCTATAATGTGAAACAGGTTTTGATTTGAACATAAGACTAGAAGCCATATGGCAAAGTGAACAGCTTTTCTGAAATCCATGCAAAAACTTTAATACTGGGCCAAAAAAGAAAAAAAGATAAATGATCAAATATGTCATCTGTTATTTTATCCTTGGCATTAATGCATTATCAGAATTTTAAAATTTTATTATTGTTATATTTGTATAAATAGAAACAGGGTCTTGCTATGTCACCCAGGTGGGTCTCAAACTTCTGGCATTAAACAATCCTCCTGCCTCAGCCTCCCAAAGTGCTGGGATTACAGGCATGAACCACTGTGCCCTGCCAGAATTTTAAAATCTTGTGTAGCAAGCTAATTAGCCTAGTACCATCCTATCCAGACTCCTGTGTTCTGTTCTCTTCTCCAGAAGTTTATTCTAAGACATGTTGTAAATACTTATCTCCTAGATTCCACAGCATTTAGGAAAGCAGCTGCTTGGTACTGTCAAGCTTGCTGTTGTAATTGTTAATAGGCATATAGGAAAAAAGAAAAAAAAAACTGAATACATTTTCTTTTTTTCTTTTTTTTTTTGAGTTGGAGTCTCACTTTTGTTGCCCAGGCTGGAGTGCAGTGGCACGCTCCCGGCCACCGCAGCCTTGACCTGCTGGACTCTGGCGATCCTTCAGCCTCAGTCTTCCAAGTAGCTGGAACTACAGACACACGCCACCACGTCCAGCTAGTTTTTGTGATTTATTGTAGAGACAAGGTCTCACCAAGTTGCCCAGGCTGTTCTCAAACCCCTGGGTTCAGGCAATCCTCTCACCTCGACCTCCCAAAGTGCTGGGATTACAGGCTAAGCCACTGCACCCGGCCCATTTTCTTTTTTATTATTATTTTATTATAAAGATGTGGGGTACGATTCACAGAAAACAGTGTGGCAATTTCTAAAAGATCTAAAAATCAATCTCCCATATACATTTTCATTTCATTGTTCTGTAAGAAGATATACAACTGAGAAAACTTTTAGAACTATTGCTTTTCAGAAGGTGTGCCCACGCACTCAGGAATGAATTCAGATAACTGCCAGCTACTTCCATAGCTTGAACTGAGTCATGCAGCTCTAGGCTCTAACATCTTCTATCCTCTTAAATCAGGCAGAAAACACTAAAGGATGCCAACCCATCTTGCTCCCAGAAATAATTTCCATTCTCTCATCAGCCTGCAAGAAAAGTGAAATCTACCATCTCATTAATCCCTTCTCTTGTGCCCAGATCTGGTCCTGCATCAATTCTGTCTGCTGAGCTTATGTCCCTTTAGGAATGTGTCCCAAGATTTTTATTTTTATTTTTTGTGAGTCAGAGTCTCACTCTGTCACCCAGGTTGGAGTGTAGTGGTAACATGCTCACGGCCACTGCAGCCTCGACCTCCTGGGCTCAGGTGATCCTTCAGCCCCAGCTTTCCAAATAGTTGGGACTACAGGCATGGATCATCATGCCTGGTTAACTTTTTGATTTATTATGGAGACGAGGTCTCGCCATGTTGCCCAGGCTGGTTTCAAACCCCGGAGTTCAGGCAATCCTCTCACCACCACCTCCAAAGTGCTGGGATTGCAGGTGGGAGCCAACACTCCCAGCTCTGAGATATTTTGACAGTTGATGGTTGGGTGAGGCCAGCGGTCCTTAAGCCTAAACAGGCATCGGGATCCCCAGGAGGCTTGTTAAAACGGATTGCTATTTCCATCCTCGGAGTTTCAGATTTAGTGAATCAGTAGTAGATCCTTACCATTTGCATTTCTCACCAGCTTCTAGGTAATAATTGATGCTACTGGTCTGGGGGCTACACTTAGAAAATCATGAGGTTTTCCTGCTAAAGGGAAGAGAGAATGCTGAGAAAAGTCTAGGATTTACTCAAAGGATTTAGTCTGTTGTAAGAAATCAAGGTTGTTGGAACTGAGATATTTCCAACCTTCCTATATCTCTTAATACCTGAGGATTTCAGAGGAGACAGGAGTTTGGGAGAGCTAAGCTACAAATTATGGAGATTCAGTAGCTTTGGCTGATCTAAATCAGGGTTCCCTTCTATGGGGCAGGGTTGCTTCAACATGCCTGCTACTAATGGATTAGAATCCACCTGGCTCAATGGTTTCACAGCGTGGGGTCACAGGACTAGTAGTGGCAGCGTCACCTGGGAACTTACTAGAAATGCAAACCCTCAGGCTTCACCCCAGGTGTGCTGAGTCAGTCTAGGACTATTGCCAGCAATCTGTAATTGACAAGCCCTTCAGGTGTTGCTGATGTGCACTAAAATTTGAGAACTAGTGACCTAGCCCAGTTACATCGTACCTTTCTCAGACCTGTTCTATGACCTGGGAGGTAGGCTGAGGGGCTCCCAGTTGGTCAACACTGTGTGGTAAACACCCATGAAAGCATTGTTACAGAGCCCGGTTAGACGATCTTCACAGGAAGGTATTTTTGCATCATTTGAAAACAATAATAAGGGAAAGTGTCAGAAGCATTTTATAAATTACAAACTCATATTTTATCGGTTCTGTGCCAGAGAATGACACAATCAATAATATTGCATTTGCACTTAGTGCATTAATCCAAATTCTTACTAAGTAGCTGTCAGGCTGTGGTCTCCATGCTGAACTTTTTAAAGAAAGGCAGAGAAACAATTAAAGATGAATTTATGATCAACTCTTCCTTTAAAAAGGAATTACTAATGCACAGTCACTCATTTGTTCATTCAATATTTACCGAACACCAGCTTCCTGCCAGGCTATGCTGTATGGTCATCAAAGACAGAGTTGTACGAAATACAATGTCTTTTTTTTTTCTTTGAGTCGAGGTCTTACCCTGTCACCCAGGCTGGAGTGCAGTGGCATGATCTCACTGTAGTCTTAACCTCCTATGCTTAGAGGATCCTTTTGCCTCAGCCTTCTGAGTAGCTGGGCATGTGCCACAGGCATGTACACCACATTCTGCTAGTTTCTCTACATTTCTTTCTTTTTTTTTTTTTTTCGTAGAGACGAGACTTCACTATGTTGCCTAGGCTGGTGTCAAAGTCCCAAGCGATCTTCCTGCCTCAGCCTCCCAAAGTGCAGGGATTACAGGCATGAGTCACTGTGCCTGGCCCAATTGGTTTCTAACTGAAGACGTGATGAACTTCAGAGAGTCAGCACAAAAACTGACCTCAGTAATCATTTGGCCCAGTCATTCTCAATGTGTGGTTTTGACACAGAAGGATCAGTATCACCTGGAAACTTGTTAGAAATGCAAATCCTTACACTCTAGCCCAGACCTATTGAGTCAGATGAAGGGGTGCAATCAGTTTTAACAAGCACTTTGCAGTGACCCTGATGTATGCTGAGGTTTGAGGATCAGCAATGTAGCCCATTATACTACTTTTCTTAGGTCACAGACCATCAGGAATCTGATGAAAAGAGTTTTGGGTATTAGTTTGAGTAGGTCACAGTCCCAGTTTAAGGGCTGATCTTGGCCAGGACCTTATTTTACAATTAAGCAAAGTAAATACCAAGAGTTAAGTGACTTGCTAATTAGTTAAACAGCTAATTAAGTGTCGACCAGTGCCTCCAAGCTCAAGCCAACCAATTCCAAGTGCATCTCTCCACCCCTTTGCTCACACAGCAGCAAGAGCCAATGTGGGAAGAAGTCCAAACAACCAAAGCCATAGTAATCTATGATTCCATTTAAAAACATCTGTCTTGCCCATATAAAAGGAGACATCTCTTCCAAAGAAGGCAAGGATGGTTTTCTCTTTTATAATGACCAGTGAGAAAAACATGTGCTCGAAAATAATCTCAGGAAAACAGATACTTGCCTAGGAATTATTCTCCACTAAGAGAAAGTGCAACCTTTTGGCTCATTTAAAAAAAACAAAAAAAACAATGTTCTCATGTTTCACATGTTCCTGCTGAAAGAGCTGGGTATTATTGTTGCCAGGTCAACTGTGTCGACTTAATCACTCACCAGAAAGCAAACACAAAGAATGACAAAAAAAGGTAAAAGAAAGTTGACTAAAAGAAGATCTTAGCAAAATAATACTAGATGAGTCCATTTCAAACATGGGCAAAATGCAATTATATGCTGTCAGAATTCAGGATCATGTTTTCCCTGGAGGGGTGAATTTGAGACTGGGAGGGGCATGCAGGGACTCTTGTTTGGTTACCTCTTTTGATCACTGATTACACACGTGAGCTGCTTCCAGTTAAACCATAGACTTAGATGCATCTTACTCTATGTTGCATGCCAATAAAATAGCTAACACACAAACAAAACCAAGGTGCAGATATTTTTAAATATACAAAGATTAGCTCTAGAAAGGTGTTTTTCGGGTGGTTGCAGTGGCCTCCTGTAATCTCACCACATTGGGAGGCTGAGGTGGGAGGATCGCTTGAGCCCAGGATTTCGAGTCCAGCCTGGGCAATAAGGTGAGACCCCATCTCTACAATCAAACAAACAAACAAAAACCTTTTTCACCCAAAACACATTTTACAACCGTCTGATTCCACAAGCAGAGGGTCAGAGGGGCATCTACCAGGTGCGACCTGAAAGTATATCCTTTTCCAAAGTACAGACAGCTGAAAGGAAATAATTGCCATTAGCTTGGAGGTGAGGTCAGCAACACTGAATCAGCATGAGCTGGGGGTGTTTTAATTAGTAAATGGGACACACCTAGCTCAAACTAGTTGGTTCCTAGGCATGAAAAAAAAATTATTTCCTGATACCCCTACACAATTTTACAAATTGGAAACTGCTGAATTTTAGAAGGTCTCTATTTTTAGATGCTAACAGATACCTTTTTCATTTCTTATTGAAATGATATTGCCTTGAATTATGCCCAAAATGAGAGTAAGCTTCATTCAAATGTATAAAAGCAAATTCAGAAGATGAGATCACATTGTGTTAAAAATATTCAAACTTTTTGACCCAAATTTCATGTTTTTTTCAAATAACCATAGATGTACAAAATTTATATGAAATAATATTCTACATGATAATTTTTAAAAGCAAAAATTTATAAACTACCTGATACAGGACAATGGAATAATTAAATTATGCCCCATCCATCCGAGAACAATTGTATGTTTTAAAAATCATGTCTTTGAGCTGGGCTTGGTGGCTCAGCCTGTAATCCCGCACCTTTGGAAGGCTGAGATGAGTGGATTGCCTGAACCCGCGGGTTCGAGACCTGCCTGGGCAGGCGAGACCACATCTCTACAATAAATAAAAAAAATTAGCCGGGCATGGTAGTGCATGCCTATAGTTCCAGCTACTTGGAAGGCTGAGGCGGAAGGATCACCAGAGCCCAGCAGACCGAGGCCGTGGTGGCTGGGAGTGGCCACTGCACTCCAGTCTGGGTGACAGAGTAAGACTCCAACTCAAAAAAAAAAAAAAATAATAATATATTTGAAGAAGTTATTGATTTGATATAGTAAAAATGCTAACACAATGCTATTACATAAAGAGCTGGATATAAAACTGATATAGGATGGACTTAATTTTTAAAGAATTAAAAATGCCTGCTGAGTGTGGTGGCTCACGCCTGTAATCCTAGCACTCTTGGGAAGTTGAGGTGGGAGGATTGCTCGAAGCCAGGAGTTTGAGATCAGCCTAGGCCACATAGTGAGACGCTGCATCTACCAAAAAAAAAAAAAAAAAATTAGCCCGAAATAGTGGCTCACATTTGTAATCCCAGCAATTAGGAAAGCTGAAGCAGGAGTTGCTTGAGGCCAGGAGTTCAAGGCTGCAGTGAGCTATGATCACTCCAGCTTGGGTAAAAGAGCAAGGCCCTGTCTCTAAAAAAGAGTGAGCTGGTATGTGGGTTGATTTCACGACTGACCCAGAAGGTTGAACAGCCGAGACTTGAGACCCTGTCTCTAAAAATAACTTTAAAAATTAAGAAAAACCATATTTGTAAAAATATATGATTGTTGGAAGTCCTCATCTCTGTTGTTGACTACTGTGTTTTTTCCGAAAGTTCTTTAATATTTTCCAAAGTAAAGGCATATTAACTTTTAAATGATGAATATATCGAATGTTATTTCTAAAGAAATTCGAATAAGTATAAAGAGTAAAAACAAATTCCTCTTCCCCTCTTTTCGTCCCACCACTGCCCAAGATACGAGTGGGAATAACAATTATTGGCAACAATTATTAGAGACTATTATTTATATGTATAAAGGTATATTATGTACACATACCCTTTTTTAATGTACCATGCTCTTTATTTTATAGGGTTTTTTTACATTATTAATTTATTTTGATATTATTTTAAAGATGTGGGGTACAATTCAGGGTTAGGTATACAAATGTTCATTATGCAGGTACCCTTGTTGATGAGGTATGCCCCTCCCTCCCCTGGCAGTTTCCTTCAACTGCCAATCCCACCTTCCATCCCCCCACTGCCCCCCACCCTGTTCTAATTACTGCCAGACCCTATTTTATATTATTATAATTGTTCAAGGTCTGCTTATGAGTGAGAACATATGGTACTCTGTTCTTTGTTTCTGTGATAGATCATTGAGTATGACAGACTCTAAATTTATCCAAATTGCTGCGAAATCCATGTTTGTCCTTCTTTATGACTGCATAATATTCCATTGTGTACACTGGAAAAAAATTAAAAAAAAAAACATTTTAAAACGGCATTTTCCCTTTTTTTTTTTTGGTGTCTCACTCCGTCGTCCTGCTGAGCTCCAGCGATCCTTCTGCCTCAGCCTTCCAAGTAACCAGAACTACAGGTGTGTGCCACCACACCCGGCTAATTTTTGATTTACTGTAGAGACAAGGTCTTGCCAACTTGCCCAGGTGGGTCTCCAACCCGTGGGTTCAAGCAATTCACTCGTCTTGGTCTCCCAAAGTGCTGGGATTACAGGCTGAGCCACCAAACCCAGCCGGCATTTTCCTTTTAATGATATATTATAAATATTTTTTTGAGTTTACCTCATTCCCTGATATGGATTTATCATAATCTATTTAACTAATCTCCTCATGGACATTTTACATCTGATGGTCTATCACTGATGCAGTCTGAATCACTGCACACAGGTTGCTGGGTATATCTGTAAATGATTTCTAGAAATAGCAGTGCTGGATCAATGGCTATGCATTAAAACCTTTTTCCTATTTATAGCCAAATCTTAGCTCTAAATCCAGGCCATGTGCAAAAGAAACCATTTATTCATACCACCAACATTGATGATTTAGTGTCTTTTCTGACCTTATCATTTTAATTTTGACATCTCTGATTAACAATAAGGTTGAGCATCTTTTCATATTAATTGTCCATCTGAATTGATTCCTCATACTTTTTTCAATTGAATTATTTTTAAAAATTAATTTATAGAAGCTCTTTATATTGTACTGTTAACTGTTATTTGATCAGTCTGTGGAAGCTCTACTTATCCCACATGGATTTGTTACCTTTCATGTATCTTTTTTTTTTTTTTGAGTTGGAGTCTCATTCTGTCACCCAGAATGGAGTGCACTGATCGCTCCCAACCACTGCAGCCTCAACCTGCTGGGCTCCAGCGATCCTTCTGCCTCAGTCTTCCAAGTAGCCAGAACTACAGGCGCGCGCTACCACGCCCGGCTAATTTTTTTGATTTATTGTAGAGATGAGGTCTCGCCAAGTTGCCCAGGCCGGTTTCAAACCCGCGGGCTCAGACAATCCACTCACCTCGGCCTCCCAAAACACGGGATTACAGGCTGAGCCACCGAGCCCGGCTTCATGTATCTTTTACAATGGAAAACTGTTAAATTGAAAATTGTTAAAATCGATCTTTGGAGTTTTTTTTAAAAATGACTATTGTGTCACGCCTTCCACAAGCCAAGGTTGTGATTTTTTCCAGTATTTTCTTTAATGTTTCCATTTTTAATATTAGGAAGCCTGTATCACTGTGGTGGCCAGTCTCCAAATTGGCCCTGAATTATCCCTGTGTCCTGCATTTCCACCCTTGCGTGGTTTCCTTGTATAACCTGCAGGGTTGGTCTACATGATCAACTGAATATGGCAGAAGTGATGTCGTGCCACTTCCAACATCAGGTGGTTAAATATGGCCTCCTTCTTGGTCACCCTGTGTCTCAGATGACACAGTCTGGGGGAAGCCAGCTATGATGTTATGAGGATACTCAGGCAGCCTAAGTGGAGGCTCTGGCTAAAAGTCGACATGGAACCGAAGTCCTCCGATGGTCCCAGCAGATCTTCCAGTCTTCAGAAGAGCAGCCCCAGCTGCCGCTTGACGGCAGCCTCCTGAGTGGCCCTGAGCTAGAACCACCTGGCAAGGCTGCTCCGATCCCAGCCCACGGAAACTGGGACATAAAACAGGCTTGTTCTTCAAAGCTGCTAAATATTACGGTTATTTGTTCCATAGCAATAGGTAACTAACTTAACTGCTTTTATCATCGGAACAGGTATTATTTAAAAAAAAAGAAAACAGAGTAAATTGTATTCCAGACCAAGAGGGCTTTGGGTTTGAGGTTTCATCATTGTCTTTGCTGTTTGAGTATTCCCCACTCCCTGCCATGCTTGCTAATCTTAAAATCACTATCTTAAATTCTGTTTAGGAAAAATACTCAGTGTTAGAAAAGAGCAAGTAGTATTCTATAATTGTTACAGTATAGATTAAAAAATAGATTTTTTCCAGATGTTTCTTCATTCATTCTTTTAAAAACACACTTGCCTGGCCGGGTGCAGTGGCTCACGCCTATAATCCCAGCACTTTGGGAGGTGGAGGTGAGAGGATAGCCTGAGCAACATGGTGAGACCTCTTCTTTACAATAAATCAAAAAATCAGGCGGGTATGGTGGCATGTGCCTGTGGTTCCAGCCACTTGGAAGGCTGAGGCAGAAGAATCGCCCGAGCCCAGCAGGTCAAGGCTGTGGTGGCCGTGAGCATAAGAGTGACTCCAACTCGAAGAACAAAAAAACATGTCTGCCTGAATTGTAGCAATTTATTCTCAGTATAGAAAAAAAAAGAACAGGTCGGGCTCGGTGGCTCAGCCTGTAATCTCAGCACTTCGGGAGGCTGAGGTGAGTGGATTGCCTGAGCCCGTGGGTTCGAGACCAACCCGGTTAGCTTGGTGGAACCTTGTCTCTACAATAAATCAAAAACTAGCCAGGCGTGGTAGCGCGCACCCGTAGTTCCAGCTACTTGGAAGGCTGGAGTGGAAGGATTGCCAGAGCCCAGCCGGTGGAGGCTGCGGTGGCCGGGAGCGGCCACTGCACTCCAGCCTGGGTGACAGAGTGAGACTCCTACTCAAAAAAAAAAAAAAAAAAAGATGGAATGCAGAAGATGGGACTTCCGGTTCCAAATTGACACAATTCTGAGACCTGGGACAACTCTGCTTTTCTGGGTCTCAGTTTGGTTACTTTAGAAGTGATGGTGTAACAAAGCCAACAGGGATCTTCACACTTTAACTCCTGTCCTTCTGTTTGGTACCTTCTAAAGCGCAGGAATAACTCTCTTACATACTGACATAAAAAACTAAATATAAAGTAAAACCTATACAAGTTGACATAACATTTTTACCATACATTAAATGTATTAAATGCAATTTTCAATATTTATCTTTAGTTGGTCAATATATTAGAGACGCAGATTTAACTTACTCAATTTATGGAATACGCCTGCCATCAACGTTTGCCAAATTGGTTGGCCGAATTGATCTTTAAATAACTTTTTTCATTTTTCAATGGAAACATTAATACACATTCTATGATGTGACTACCACTTAACCTTGTAGTTCTAATGTTCAGATAGAGGGATGGGCGGATGGATAATGGAGATGTGCCATGAACTGTTGGTCTGGAAGAAATCAGACACTTCTTTCCTCAGTTTCCAGCTTTACTCTCAAGGGACTAGTCTGTAAGGGCAACACGTTCTAGGATCATTATCCCTTTGTTTGGTACCATACGCTTCTCATCCCCATGAAGAGTGAAAGGACAGTGGACCATATTGGGATGGAGGTGTTCATACTTTTTTTTATAAGATAGGAGAAAGGCAGTTGGGAAGGGAAAGATGGAAAAGGTAAACCAGCAAATGAAAGAAGACATTGTCCAGCAGGTCAAATTCAGGAAAGACTATATGTATATGTGCCTCCAGGGCTAACTAAGCACTCAAAGGTCACATAAACCTTTTTTTTTTTTAACTGAGTTGGGGTCTCACTATGTTACCTAGGATGGAGTGCAGTGGCACAATCCTGGTTTGCTGCAGCCTCGACCTTCTAGGTTTAAATGTTCTTCCCCACCTCAGCCTCTCAAGTAGCTGGGACTATAGACACATGCCACCATGCCCGGCTAATTTTTAACATTTTTTTGCATAGATGAGATCTTGCTATGTTACCCAGGTCTGTCTCGAACTCCTAGGCTCAAGCAATCCTCCCACCTCGGCCTCCCAAAGCGCTGGGATTACACGTGTGAGCCATTGCGCCTGGCTGCTGTAAACACTTTATTCTCTGACTTTCCATCATTCTTGGCCACAATTGTCCTGCCGTTATTTATTTCCTTGGTAATGAAAACAGCATTCTCACATACAGATGATTTTTCAAGAAGATCTGTTCAAATGGATATTTCAAGATCTATTCAAATGGCTATTTCTCTGTCCATAGGTGGGACAGAGATTTTGATAGTGCTTGAGCTACACAGGAAGAAAGACATTTACTAAAGGCTTAATAGCTAAAAGATGGAAGGAATCTATGGATAAAAGTAGTGGTCAATTCATAGGGAAAATATTTCATTTTTCCTCTCTGAGGACAAACAGGAAACTAGAAGACCCCCTTTTGATACAGGGTGATGACCCAACAATGGTAGCTTTTCACATACTTACCTTAATGAAAACACTGGTTACAAATGTACCCTCCTTTTGATTCGATGCTCAGATAGAATGCTTGCAATTTGGAGATTATTATCACCCTAGTAGCAATAGGCCATCCCTTAAACTTTTCAAGAAAAGTCTATGAAAGACTTAGGTAGTGAATGATGCCTTTCCAAATGGTCAGATTTTTTTTATACTGTTACTACTGAGAACAGAATAACTTGAAGAAAATAACCTAGTTAAAAATAAAAATAAACAAAAATCTATGTCTTTAGCTGTCCTCTAAATAGGAAAAAAAATCTGAGGAAAATATGAGAAATATGGAATATAGTTTTGTATGTTTAATTACTATTATCATTATTTTTGAATCAGGGGCTCATTCTGTTGTCCAGGCTGGAGTGTGGTGGCCCAATCATGGCTCACGATGGCCTCCAAGGAATCCTCCTGTATCAGCCTCCTGAGTAGCTGTGCCACCACACCTGGCTAATTTTTAAACTTTTTTTTGTAGAGATGAGATCTTGCTATATCATCCAGGCTGGTTTGTTTAATTAATAATATAGGCTGGGCGTGGTGGCTCACGCCTATGATCCCAGCACTTTGGGAGGCGGAGGTGAGAGGATTGCCCACTGGTTTGAGACCAGCCTGGGTAACTTGGCGAGACCTCGTCTCTACAAAAAATTAAAAAGTTAGCTGGGTGTGGCAGCGCACACCTGTGGTTCCAGCTCCTTGGAAGGCTGAGGGGGTAGGATCACCTGAGCCCAGCAAGTCGAGGTTGTGGTGACCGTGAGCATGCCACTGCACTCCAGCCTGGGTGACAGAGCGAGACCCCAACTCAAAAAAATAAAATGATAATAATGTGATGGTATTAATACCAATGTGCATGTATTTGGGGACTAATTTCTGCTTCACTATGAGCATAACTGAAATGTCTTACTCATAAGATAAAAGGAATAGAGGAGTTTTTATAGATGACAAGAAATGTGACTGTTCAACACTTTGGATGGGACAAAAAAGTACAACACTGAGATACCATCTGTGTAAGAAGCCACGTGTGAAAAAAAATAAAAGCTCTGACGATATAAGCCCAGATTTTTAAAAAGCCATTTATTTTAAAAAACTGGTTTGTCAAATCACATACACGAGCAGATACACAACTACCAAAGTGGCCTGTAATAGACACCAGTGGGGCGTTCACCACACAGTACCTGAAAAATACAGCTAAAAAAGAGGAGTCTGTTGAGTACTTAATTTCGGATTCCTACTTGACTCCTTGTTAAATGGCTTTAAGTTAGCATACAGTGAGTGAGAGGTAGAGTCCCAAGTATAACAGCTGATGCCTCAGGGCTCCATTTAAAAACAAAACAGAAACAAAAACCATTTCCCAGTCTGCACAAGGGAAGCCTATCCTATTTTATTTTTTCCTTTGTGAAAACAGAAGCCAAGTTTCTCCGCCCAAACGGTTCAGCATTCCCAATCAGAAAGTATTGTGTGGGAACCTAGGTATTGTGCTTGTTGAGTTGTTTAGTTTTCTTCACCTTCTGATTCAGATTCTAGGAAACAAGAAAGAAAGAAATCAGTATTTCCCCCCATTCCCTTAAATAAGATCATAAGTTTGTAGTCATCACCCCCACCATCCACCATTGCCCCAGCATAGTTCTACCCCATTTTTAGGTAAAACAGTTGCATGAGGGCAGAGCTCAAACTCTTGCTCCTTTTTGTTTTCCAGTGAGCTTTGCCTTTCTAAAAACAAACGTGATGATATATATTATTGGAAACATACTTCTTTTATTATTTGGATTGCATAAAGTCATTTTTTATTCTTTTTTTTTTTTTTGAGTTGGAGTCTCACTCTGTCGCCCAGACTGGAGTGCAG
>NW_007246089.1:776931-848367 GCF_000164805.1 Carlito syrichta | reverse complement strand
TTTTTGATTTATGTAGAGATGAGGTCTCGCTCCCAGGCGGGTCTCGAACCTGTGGGCTCAGGCAATCCACTCACCTCAGCCTCCCAAAGGCGCGGGATTAGAGGCTGAGCCACCAAGCCTGGCTTATTCTTTTTTTTTTGAGTTGGAGTCTCACTCCTTCGCCCAGGCTGGAGCGCAGTGGCATGCATGCTCATGGCCACCCCAGCGTCGACCTCCTGAGCTCTAGCAATCCTTCTGCCTCAGCCTTCCAAGTCGCCAGAACTACAGATGTGCGCTACCATGCCCGACTATTTTTTATTTTATTGTAGAGACGAGGTCTCACCAAGTTGCCCAGGTTGGTCTCGAACCCACGGGCTCAGGCAATCCACTCGCCTTGGCCTCCCAAAGTGCTGGGATTACAGGCTGAGTCACCGAGCCCGGCCCATTTTTTATTCTTAGTTGGAGTCACTCTTATCCATTACTATTCTTCTACTTTGTATATCCATTATTTAAAATTACCAATTAATGGGTAAGGGTATGATCAAAATCCATATCAACCCACAATGTGTGATTCAGTCCAATGTCTTTTTTCCTTTCACCTTTACTGATCATTTCTTTTTTATTTGTTCTCCTTAGTATGAATAATTGAAGCATTTCTTTTTTTTTAACCTTTAACATGTAGACATTTTTATTGCCTTGATTTCAGAAAAGGAGGGTTAAGATGTAGGAAAAATGTTCAATATGGAAGATATCCCAAGCACTTTAGTTTTAGGAGAGCAACTAAAATTTGTAGAAGAGGTAAATATTTTTAAAGTATAATGAGAAAGCATTTATTTAATGACCAAAGTCGTCAAATGGAATCATACCTTCTTCTGCGTTTTGTAACCACTCCACAAATTTCTTCATCTGGTCAAGAAAAACACTCTTGCCCTTAGCAACGTGCGCTTCTTTATACCATTTCAATATTGCTTCCTCACTCAGCACGTCAGCTGCAATATCAGATCAAAGATTTCAAAGTCACTATGCAAATGCCGTGCTTGAAAACAACTTCATGTCTCACAGTTTAATAGAAAATGATCTTTTAAGACTAAATGCTGTATTACCAAAGAAACCCACATCTGAAACTTATCAGAAGAGAAGAACGAAGTTCGTGTCCATGTAGTGCAATGCCATATTTTGACAGTTAGCTTCATGAAGACCTTAGTGAAGAGGATGACATCATCAGGCATGATCTATTGCAAGCCTATCGGTCACCATGGGGATCTGGGAATTTCTGACAGTGCTAATTTGCCGGCAGGAAACAGGATCATATTGTCATTTTATAGATGAATCAGAAATTCCAGGATTTTGGAACACTCTGTGTCCTGCCAAGTTCAACCCTATCTTGATTGAGGAGTAAACTCAAATGACTGGTCTTGTAAGGTTTTGTTTTGTTTTGGTTTTTTTTTTGAGAAAATGTCAAAGGAAAAACAATGCAGGTAATATGCAATAATGATATTAAGAATTAGATAGAAAGATGAGCTTCTGGGGTGTGTCGTGGTTTTGGGGTATGTCATGGAAGCAACATACACATAAACCCAAGTTCTACATTTACTCCACCACCAAGTCACTAATTTATTTTCTCACAGAATAATATTCTAAATTATAAGAGTAATATTTTACTTGTGTAGTTAACCCTTACTTGTATTCCACATCTCTATAATAAAATTGTAAACAACTGTTAACAATGTATTACCTACAACTCTAAATTCTACAAATGTGCCTTAATGTACTCAAGTCACCACTAACTGAGAATATTTAATGTTAAGAAGAGGACGGAGAATATAAAAATAACAGCCTACATACTCTTCCAGTGTTCTAATGGGTTGTGGGATTCTCAGTGGGAAATAATATAGTAAACAGATACAAAGCATTTATTGTCTCCAATATGTGTCCAATCCTTTACAAATGCCAAGCAATCCATGCAACATTGATAAATCGCTCTAATTACGTATTTTCAGTTAAAATGATGAAATGGTTTAATGTTATTTTCATTTACAACATGACTGACCTTTTCACTGTTTTTCTTTTACTTCTTTAACAAATATCAGCTCTTAGAAAATGCTCTTGAATTAAAGACACTGAACTGACTGCAAGTGAACATGATTTGCTTGTGAAGATGTAAGTAAGCTTTTATTTATTTTTATCATGAAATATACTGTATTTTGCAAAGGAAGCATGGTGCCTGGATTTAACTCACTTATAAAGACAAGGCAGAAAAGTTATCGTCAGGAGTCCTAAAGAATTACTGTTATCTTCAAGTTCTTTTGCTCCTTTTGTTTTCAGCCCTCTAATTTCCACTCAACAATCAAAGATATTTCCACTAGCTATGAAGCCTAATTTTCATAGAGGTGAAGGGTGGGCAGTTGGAGTCAGCGAAAGTGACTTGCTATTGTGCAAGATTGCCTTTCAAGAATTTCTCAAGAACACTAACAGCGACTTATTTATTTATTTAGAGTTGGAGTCTCACTCTCAGCCTGGAGTACAGTGGCATGCTCACGGCCACTGCAGCCTGGACCCACTGGGCTTAGGTGATCCTTCCGTCTCAGCCTTCTAATAGCGATTTAAAGTCTTCTTTGTGTAATCTGTAAACCATCTTTGAGACACTTGTGATGTGATCATTAATTTCCAACCTGTTTTGATCATGCTGCCTATCAGTAGGGCAATTTTGAGCATATATCTAATATATGCATATTTTTGAGTTTATAAATTATATGCGTGCACTATTAAACAATTATTATTATGTTTAATGTTATGTAATCAAAAAGAGTAAAATGTAAGAAAAATAGAAAGGGGAATTCTATTTTTTTCTCCATACTTTAATAAATTGGGAATGATACAAGGTATGTGTTGGAAAGTTGATTTAGACCACAGGTTAGTGATTTGCTTTGTCCAAGCTTTCCCAGCCTTCCTTTTGAAGGTAGAGAGTTCATTCCTGTGTTTTATTGCCCCACAGAGGCTGAAAGAGGCCATGCAACTAGGAAAATGCTTGTCAATGTTAGGGCTTGTGAAAAGGACACTCAATGATTAATAAAACCCATCGAATGCCCTGTCCTCAGCTAATCAGATAAACGGTGCAAAGTTGGGTTCCTAGAAGTTAAGAACCCAATTTAATAATAAATATTTGCTGTAAGTTCAAACTTCTAGTGCCAAGGAATTAATAGTTAAAAAAAAAAAGCTACTAAAGCAACTACATAGGGTGACTTATGAGGCAAAGTGTGAACATCAAAAAAGCAAGAAGAAATTCGACTTCTGTTTAGGGAGAGGTCTAAACAGGAAAGAACTCCTTGAGGAATGAAGACTGACAATTTTGTTCCCCCCACTAAGGATAAAGTAGGGAGAGGAGTTCATTAAAATTGGGAAACCAGGCTGGGTGTAGTAGCTCACCCCTGTAATCCATGCACTCTGGGAGGCTGAGGCAGGAGGATTGCTTGAGCCAAGGAGTTTGAGACCAGCCTGGGCAACATAGTGAGACCGCATCTCTACAAAAAATCAAAAAATTAGTTGGGTGCGGTGGCACGTGTGTCTGCACTCTCAGCTACTCAGGAGGCTGAGGCCGAAAATCCCCTGAACCCAGGAGTCGGAGGCTTCAGTGAGCTGTGATTGTGCCATCGCACTCCAGTCTGGGTGACAGAGTGAAACCTTGACTCAAAAACGAAAGAAAAAATAAAACTGGGAAATCACTTTGGGTGGAATGTTCCAGAAATGCCAATTTAGGGATATAGAATATCAGTAAAAGTGCAGTAGAAAAGGAAGACATTGCACACAGAGATTAGTGTATGTTCCCTACTATCTGGCCATTTCTCTGTGAGATTAATTGTGCCCTTCAAGCCTTCTCTTCTCCCCTCCTAATCGGCTTCAACTCTAAGTTTTGTCTTGCCCCTTCTGACATGGCTGTAATTCTTTGTTTGCTCCTATGCCCTAAAATTCAGGAGGTCAGGGACTATTGTTCATCTCATTTCCAGCATTTAGTGTAAGGTCCACACCATATAGTATGCATTCAACATATGTATAATAAATACATTTATTAGCCTGATGAGAAAAATGAAATATTTCTCAATTTGTAGGGTTCTAACCTAAAATGTAGGTGTTCATGAATGGGGGTCAAAGAGAGAATGCTGTAAAAGTAGTTTGAGAATTGCTTAATTTTACGTAATGTTAGTTATTTAGATAATTAAGTCTAAAACTATGTCACTTGGCACTTTCGAAATTCAGAATTTTTTATGAGGGATGTCACATAGGGACACAAGTCAAAAATAATTTACCCTAAGAATGCTGGGAATATATGTTGAGAAGGGCACTCACCTTTTTTTAGAATGAGAATAAGAAATTTCTCTTAGAAAAATTTGCAAGAGGGATAGAATTTAACCTAAAAAAATTCAGCAAACAAGAAAATTGACCAGAGAGATAATAATGGTACTTGAGGAGGTAATTTGATATTTTTTAGACCTACATATTATGTCTGTGGCACTGATCATCAAGAACAAAGGAAGATAAATCATTTCAAAAAGTCAATAATGTTATGTTTGAAAGCTAGCTATGGGTTCACTATTTCTTATTGCCTTAGAAATAAAAATATCTAGATTTTAATAGAGAGTAAATCATTGTTCAATGACTAGTCACCCCTCTTTTCTTGGCTGAAAAGCATTATTTATATTTTATTCACTTTAATTCCACTGCTATTTATATAAAAGATTTAAAAATCTTTCAATAATGGCATTCAATTAAGTCACCAAGATTGCCAAAAGGGACATGAGCAATCATGGCCCCAAGTTTCTGCTAGCCTCAGGTTCTGAAAATTTGGGGGAGGGACGTATGTGTGTGCGCGCGCGTGTGCTGTGTACGTGTAAGAAAGAGATAAAAATAAGGAACAACAGTTTCCATTATATTTTTTAAAAACCTGATTTAAAGCAAAATGTTTCCTATAAAAACAAAAGGAATCACTAGACAAAAGAAGCAGGTAAGACACCATTCAGTATTTGTAAAATGTGTACATGTATATGGAATCAATGATAAATATGACCTTGAATGTGTTACTGTAGTTCACAGAATTTGTCACTTCTCGAATGCCAACCCCTTAGACCAATGGTCCTGGTACAACAGTCACAGCATCACCTGGTGGCTTATTAAAATGCAAATTCTCAGACTCAGTCCTGAACCTATGGAACACAGTTCCTGGGGTGCCTGTGTTTAAACAAGCTCTCCAGGTGATTCTTATGTACATTAGCATTAGGAAAGGCCTGCTTTCAAACTCACTGTTCTGCAAGCTTTTCTAGGCATAGAAAGAGCATCTGAATCCTTTTAGAAACAAATCAAATGTGGCTCCTTGCATAAGTGTTTAGTGGACAAAATAAGGTCAAAGTAAAAGACTGGCCAAAAAGAGACAAGGTAAACACTGTGATGCTCTTGGGATGGAACGATCATTCATCAGGGATTCCATGTTCTCAAGAGGAAGCATGTAATTATATTCATTTAGCAAAACAATCAATACAATTTTGTGAAAAATTACAGAATTACCTAGAAAGTGGCATTTAAAATGATTTTTCAGTGATATATTTTAGGCTTCCATTTTCCACAAAGTTTTTAGATTTCATTTCCAAAAATAACTAAGGCAGAATGAAATTGATGTTGACATTCGCCCCTTCCATGTTCCCCCGGGTCTGCTCATACCTACCACAGACCTTACTAACTTTAAGTTATTTAAAAGCTGATTATCTGGTTAATGAATGGCCTGAGGAAAAACTAATGCCTCTCCCTTTTACCTCCTAGGGTGTACTCCTTAGGTTGATTTATAATTTCAGGGCACTCACCTTTTTTTAGAATGAGATTAAGAAACTCCTCTTAGAAAAATCTGCAAAAGCCGGGCTCGGTGGCTCAGCCTATAATCCCGCGCCTTTGGGAGGCTGAGGTGAGTGGATTGCCTGAGCCCGCGGGTTTGAGACCCGCCTGGGCAGCAAGACCTCATCTCTACAATAAATCAAAAAATCAGCCAGGCGTGGTAGCGCATGCCTGTAATTCCAGCTACTTGGAAGGCTGAGGCGGAAGGATCACCAGAGCCCAGCAGGTTGAGGCTGCGGTGGCCGGGAGCGGCCACTGCACTCCAGTCTGGGCGACAGAGTGAGACTCCAACTCAAAAAAAAAAAAAGAAAGAAAAATCTGCATGAGGGGTAGAATGTAACCTAAAAAATTTCAGCAAACAAGAAAACTCATGATAGAGATAATAACGGTACTCAAGGAGGTTAGTTTGCTATTTTTTAAGACCTACATGCTGTGTCTGTGGTACTTCAGGAAGAAAGGAAGATAAATTATTTTTAAAAGTCAATAATGTGATGGTTGAAAGTTAGTGACGGAGTCACTATTGCTTATTGCCTTAGAAATAAAAAAAAAATCTTCATAGAATGACCAATCACTACAGTTTTCTTTGCTAAAAAGCATTATTTATAGCTTATTCACTTTTATTCCACTGTTATTATATAAAAGATTTAAAAATCTTTTAATAATGGCATTCAATTAAGCCATTAAGTTTGCCAAAGGGGATGTGGGTAATCACGTCCCAAGTTTCTGTAGCCTCAAGTTCTGGAAATGCTGGGAAGGGGCTCTTGGAACTGAAGAATAAGAAAAAACCCCAAGCAACCAGTTTTACTACCTGCCAGTCATTCGAAGAAGTGTAAGGAAGAAGGCTGGCAGTGATGGTTAAAATGAGAAAATTGTTGATGGATTTTAATAGTTCACACGCCACCTAGATGCCACTGCCAGGAACAACTGGCTTGCTGATTATTTTGTGAATTAAGTGCAATAATAAAACGAGGTGCTTCTGCAGACAAGACACAAATGACTATGTCTCAGTTAAAAAAGATTTTGGTAAGAAACACTGGTTGGGTTTGTCATCCTCTAAAGGGCAGGAAAGCCAACTGTGTTCAGGTAACTAGTTGATGGACAGCTTGCTTTTCTGTAGTGGAAAAAACAGACCACCCTCAAAGCAAATGTGAAACCTGCTGCCTAGGTCTTTCTACCAGGCTTACAAGTGGAGCCAGCTGTGGCCAATGTGGACAGAAAGGCCACAGGTGGGCAGACCCCGCTTTTCATTCTTGGCTGCTGGGTATCATATGTGGGCTGGCAATAGGACCTGCAGGTTTGGATTGCTTTGGGTATCATTTGGGGAGCCCTAATTTTAGGGCGCTGCTCTCTTATGATCGCATTGGAGAACACCTAGCTCAGGTCTGGCCAGAGAATATATCGATCACTGAACTTCAAAAGGGAATAGGCAGTCATATTCTTCTACTGAGGCAGTCATATTCTTCTACTGACATAATAATTGTTGTCAGATATCTTAGTGCTCTGAAAAAGTAAAATATCACCCAAACACTTGTGGGCAAGATGCACGCACCGGAGTAACCTACATGGCCAAGTAAAATTCACTTGAAATGCTACTAAGCATCTTAAACAGCCCAGGATCATTTTTGTATGCTGTAGGTATGGAGATAGAGATCAGTTAGAACCTTTAGCATCCATTTTTTTTACTGCCAGTTGTCATGGCAACCTGGTCCTTATAAATATAATGAAAAGTCCGTAAATGTAAAAACCTAAAAATAACTATTCCTTTGGAAAATAGGAGAATGTCTGGACCAAGGAACTGAAATACAAAGTGAAAAGGCTAATTATTTCAATAATTTGAAAGTTAGCATGAAGGCATCTATAAAAGGGTCTGCACATAATATACATAGCATTTTGATAATCATTGTTAGTAGAGCTAATCCTTACAATTCAAAAACAGACTCAGTTTTATGTAATTATGTTTTTTACACCATCCCCAAGAAATAGTAACCAGCTCATCACCAGTCTTTGGGCAACTTCCATGTGAGAAGTGCCCAGGGGCCCAATTAGGATGGTTCCTTGAAGGGACGCATGTGTGGCTGTATGCCTTCTCTCCCTACATGACTTTCACGTGTTGGTAACTCGTTGTCCCCCTCAGACAAAACCCCATGGCCTCCTCTACCTCATCTTCCCCCTCTATCCCTCTCTGCCCCTCAACAAAACATGGAAACGTGGGGCTGAAACAACATGGAGGGTACCTTTATAGAAGAGGACCACGATCTTCTGAAAGGCTTTCATGAAATGGATGTTGTCGTAACAGTACTCTTGAACCTTTTGGAGGAGGATCAGCTCTGACTGGCCTTGGGAGCTGAACACAGCCAGCAGGGGAGCGTATTGCTAGGAAGGAAGCAGAGAGCAGGAGTGTTACTTGTGTGGGTGGCGCAGGACGGACACTGCAGGAATCCCAGCAGTAAACTGGAGGTTTGCTCAGAAAACATTCCCTTTTAGGACTAATATCTTCTCACTGTCATATTGTGCCCAATCAAAACGAATGCTTTTGATCCCAGCATCTTACCAGATTTCTCTTGCTACACCCACTACGAGATCAAAGTGAGAATCTGCCTATATTAAAGATGACTGCTTTTATTATTTAATTTTAGAGTTGTGGGGCACAACTGAGGATTTACTACATAAAAAAGTGGCATGCAGGTGAAGTTTGGGCTTCTAGCTGGCCCCCTCCCCACCACCCTGAGAGCAGACCAGGTACCTAGTATATTGCCACATGCTCCCCTCCCTCCTCCTTTCCTAAAGACAACTTCTAAACCCACTATGTCTAATGTAATGGTTAACATTAGGTCATATCCTGTAACAATATCCATTGTATCGGTGGAGGGTGGTTCTGCCATTAAGGGGAGGTTCTCCTTCTTAGATGTCCCAGAACCCTCCCAAGTCAAATGGATGGCTTTGTGCCCATTACTCCCTTCATGCTAAATGATTTTCACTTTCCATCACTGCTGTATAGCCATTGTTTTT
Organism: Carlito syrichta; assembly: GCF_000164805.1. Lineage (NCBI taxonomy): Eukaryota > Metazoa > Chordata > Mammalia > Primates > Tarsiidae > Carlito > Carlito syrichta. Next base: position 839,502 of record NW_007246089.1, on the reverse strand, counting down.
CTCCAAGACCTACACAATTCAACATTTATCTCTTCCCTGATCCAATTAACACATGCGGTAGACTCACTGTTATGCTCTCATGGATACTGAGAGTTACCTCTAATATATATTATTTTGTCAGGTTTATGTCTGTCTTTGCCCAACTCAACTGTAAACTCTGAAGGCAAGATCTAAATCTTCCACTTGTCTTAAAATTTCACAAGGAGAAGACAATCAAGGCAAGCAAAAATGTATGTATACATGCATCAAATCACCCAATGTATATAATCATCTTCTACCACTCACACACTTTTCAAATGGCAATGCCAATCCATGGTTTCCTGAAACAAAAATATTCAATACCAGTTTTTTTGTAAAATAGAATAGAAGGACAGCCAAAAGTGAGACCAGACTTCTCTTTAACTTTTACAACTGTGTATGATGATTCTGTGGATTTTCTGACATTGTCTTAAGCAAGAACTTGCCTTTAGGTATTTCATAGGCTATTACATCTGAAACATTTTAGGCCATGGCAGATTTGTAAAGGAAAAAAACTCGGAAGAATATGTTTAGCTTGAGTCTGGGGAAACGGCAGTTGGAACCTATTTTTTTTTTTTTTTTTTGAGTTGGAGTCTCACTCTGTCGCCCAGACTGGAGTGCAGTGGCTGCTCCCAGCCACCACAGCCTCGACCTGCTGGACTCCTGCGATCCTTCCGCCTCAGCCTTCCAAGTATCCGGAATTACAGGCACGCGCTACCACGCCTGGCTAATTTTTTAATTTATTATAGAGATGAGGTCTCGCCTGCCCAGGCGGGTCTCGAACCCGCGGGCTCAGGCAATCCACTCACCTCAGCCTCCCAAAGGTGCGGGATTACAGCCTGAGCCACCGAGCCCGGCTTGTCACTCTTTAAGAGTTGCAGTGGGCTGAGACAGCTCCTTGCTGAGCTGTTACCTTCATGAGCTGTTACCTTCAGGTGCTTAAGAGCCTGTTCTGCAACAAGTTCTTCCTTCTTGTTCCATTCCACAGCATTCATGATGCAGGTCCACAGAAGCCCAATCACAGCTGTTTCTGGAAGCTCATTCCTCTTCATTTCTTCTTTGACATAAAGCACCACCTACATTCCACAGAAAGGAGGTCAAAAAGTAACAGGCAGACGGAGTGCTCCCCCCCATGGCCTGGTCAGTAAAAGGCTCAGGGTCAACAAGAAATAATCTGCTCATTTCTCCTTTCCTGGAAGAGATTCTCTGATTAGAAACCAGAGGAAAAATACAATGATTTGTTCTCAAGGCAGATTTATTTTCAGTGCAAAAATTAATAGGCTTAGCTCTGGCCAGGAGCTCCTGCACAGCATAGAAAAAGAGGACCTTTGTTTCCTAGGAGTTATTTTGACACAGAGGAACACTTCTGGGTCTCACAGGGTAGGGATACCTGAGCCGGTCTGACTCTTTTTGGGATTTGAAGAAGGCCAGAGAGCTGTCAACTTTTCCTTTACTCAACTTAAAAACCTCTTGATGGATGTCCTGGGTTTGTGCAAGTCCATTCTCCACAATTTATTCTTCAATCATCACTTCTAATGAAACTCCTGCCCCATCCCAGTGAAAAGTTAACTTGCAAATAAACTTCAAAGTGCAAAGGTGGTATTTTTATTTGATACCTATTAATTCAGCAACACTCAACAAATTATTGTCCTCTTATAATCATGCATAAATATGCAAACTTATTCTCAGCCCTGATAATGGAATATAGGTTTGCCTAACTTCATGTATTTTACATCAAATTTATTTGGAATGCTTTTTCTTTTTAAAATAAAATCAAATAGAGGTGAGGGTCTTAGAAATAATTAAAAACTATAATATTGGGAAACTACCAGGGAAGGGGGAGGCACACCTCATCAACAAGGGTAATGACCATTTGTATACCTAACCTGAATTGTACCTCACACATTTAAATAAAAGACTAAAGAAATAGAAAAAAAAATCATTAATTTATTAACTTAAAAAAACAACAACTATATTCCTGGCCTGGACTGCAGGCTGGGCATAGTGACACATCCCTGTAATCTTAGCACTCTGGTGGGAGAATTGCTTGAGGCCAGGAATTTGAGACCAGCCTGGGCAACACAGTGACTCTGTCTCTACAAAAAAAAAAATGAGCCAAGCGTCGTGACACACGACTGTAGTACCAGCTACTTTGGAGGCTGAGGTGGAAGACTTGCCTGAGCCCAGGAAGTTGAGGCTGTGATGAGCCGTGATCAAGCACTGCACTCCAGCCTGGGACAAGAGTGAGACCACCCTCCCCCAACTCAAATAATTATAATAATAAAGCTTAAGTACACTTTTTCTTGAGTAGTAGTACAATTTTTTTTTCTTTTTTAGTGACAACATATTGCTTTCTTTATTCCTGGCCCGGACTGCAGGAGAGTGTCAGTAGTGGGGTTTGTAGCCTTTGGGAGCAGGAGTAGTTAGAGTAGCTGGGCTGACCCACGCCCTGGGCAGGGTGAAGGAAGCTGAAGAGAAGGGTGATGTCTCTGCATCGACAGGCATCACTGTTTATCTTTTGCTTTTATACTCATGGAAAATCACGTACAAGTTCTTGCTTAGAGAAATATTGAAGATATGAAGATACTACTGTCCTTAAAGCATGTGCCCTAAGAATGCTCCTCATACCTCCATCTGCCAGACAGCATCAGCCCAAACCTCTCCAGCCTTGAACCATGTGCAGTGCCTTGCAAGGCTTAGAGCATGGTAGAGGGTGGTGAGAGTTAGGGATTTGGGAGTGGAAAAAGAAAACGGATGCTTCAATTTATTTATTTAGAGTCGGAGTCTCACTCTGTAGCCCAGGCTGGAGGGCAGTGGCATGTACAGAGACACTGTAGCCTTGACCTGCTGGGCTTAGGCAATCCTCTCACCTCGCCCTCCCAAAGTGTTGGGATTACAGGCATGAGCCACCATGCCTGGTTCAACTTAATTTTTATATTGTCATGTGGAAATTGTTTTATGTTTGAAAAGGAAGTTTTCTCTACACATATTAAAGATCTGGTTATAACTTTATGAACCATAGCATGTATATATAAGCTTTGTATATACATGATTACAAAAAAAAAGTTATTAAATTCTGGGGATACACATTTACTGTGAGTGTGAGTGTGATTAAACAAACCACTGATCCGACTGGTCTTTCCCTATGATATGAATCCAAACTTGCCTTTTTCAAATAAAAAGCCTATACATTCATACCAGAGGTGTACCGAACACCCCGTGTTGACCCAAACATGAACCAAATGCTTACCCAGGCTGGATAATCTGCAACTAAGTTTAGAAACATCATATAATGGGGTACACTGATAGCAGATGGTCACATCTCTTGGACAGATGAGATATTCTGATAATCATAGCAGCCTGGTAACGTATGTCATATGTGTGAAAAGAACTTGTTTTTTTATTTTGAGTTGGGAGTCTCACTCTGTCACCCAAGCTGGATGCAGTGGCATGGTCAAAGCCCACTGCAGCCTCGACCTCCTGGGCTCAGGCAAATCCTTCTGCCTCAGCCTGCCAAGTCGCCGGGACTACAGGCACATGCAATCATGCCCAGCTACTTTTTTATTTTTTGTAGAGACTTGATCTCGCTATGTTGCCTAGGCTGGTCTCCAACTCCTGGGCTCAAGTGATGCTCCCACCTTGGCTTCCCAGAGTGCTGGAATTACAGGAGTGAGCCACCGCATCCGGTGAAAATAACTTAATTTCTGGAACGTCCTAGTGTGGATTAAAATGCAGCATTCTGATCAGTGCTTTGAAGCTGAGATAATTTAAGCGGTGGAAACAAGTAGATGAAGTTTCTAGTAATAACATAAAGGCGATCTCCTTAAGGGAGGCAAACTTGTGCCACACAGGCCTGTAACTCCTCATTCGTGTATTCTGCAGGGTTGTCTGCCCGTGGTCTCCCACCTCCTTGATTGGGCACTCCTGAGAAAGACGTTCCTGGAGCTCCTTCTGTAGTTCCTTCCTGGTGCCCAGGGACTGCTGGACTCGGAGGAAGTCGGAAAGCTCCTTCAGACCTGCATCAGTGAAGTATTTAGCAAAATGATCCACGCTCTGTCTGTTAACTGGGAAGAGTTCCTGAGGGCGCAAAGGAAAAAGAGAGATTACTATATGATAGGCTATTCAAATTCAGTAAGCAAAAAGGATGCTTCATTTCACTTAGAATCTCTCATGTGGAAGAAAATAACAGAGACTGGTTTCCCAAATCGCTGGTGTATTTTTTGAGCTAAGCACCTTCTAGGATTAGGAAGTTGGGCAGAGAAGGAGCAAAAATGCTAAGCAACTTACATAAATTAGCTTCACTTGTTTTGAGCCATTATTTCATTTACTTTAATCAAGTATGATGTGCAAACACAGAATTAAATTTGCAAAATTAAATGCAAATAAGATAACTTTAGATAATATTTGGACTGTTTTAGTTGAGAAGAAAAATATTCAAGGCATTAGATAATCACATTGTTTCTTTATGAGTTAGTAGACACAGGTCTGTTTTAGTAATGCTGAAACAATCAGAGATAACTGCATTAACTATTATCATCTTTTAAATTTTTTTATTTTTTATTGTAGAGATGAGGTCTTGCCGAGTTGCCCAGGTTGGTCTTGAACCCCTAGGCTTAGGCAATCTTCTTGCCTCAGCCTCCCAAAGTGCTGGAATTATAGGCTTGAGCCACCTTGCCCGGCTGACTATTATCATCTTAAGGACCTCTATTCACAGACTGAGAAAATGCTGCTATTATTCTAAAATACTAGTTTGGAAGCTGAAGAGAATTTTGTTACACAGATTAATAATGGTTATTTTCTTTTTCTTTTTTTTTTTTGAGTTGGCGTTTCACTCTGTCGCCCAGACTGGAGTGCAGCAGCACGCTCCCGGCCACTGCAGCCTCGACCTGCCTGGGCTCCGGAGATCCTTCTGCCTCAGCCTCCAAGTAGCTGGAACTACAGGTGTGTGCTACCACACCTGGCTAATTTTTGGTTTATTGTAGAGACGAGGTCTCAGCAAGTTTTCCAGGAGGGTCTCGAGCCCACCAGCTCTCAGGCAATCCACTCACCTTGGCCTCCCAAAGTGCTGGGATTACAGGCTGAGCCACCAAGCCCAGCCAATGATGGCTATTTTCAAATTCAACAGCAAGATCTAATCTAAAGCCACTGCTATGCTTTCAATGTCCCCTCCAAAACTCATGTTGAAGTTTGGTCCCCAGTTTAGTAGTAGTGACAGGTGAGACTTTTGAGGTTTGTGGATCATGAGGGCTCTGTCCTCATTAATGAATTAATCCACTCCTGGATTAATGGGATTAATGTTTGGTTTTGCTTTTATACCCATGGAAAATCACATACAAGTTCTTGCTTATAGAAATACTGAAGATACTGCAGCCCGTAAAGCCCATGTAACCCAAGAATGCTCATTGGACTTCCACCTGCCAGACAGGATCAGCCCAAATCTCTCCAGCCTTGACCACGTGAGGGGCCTTGCAGGGCTTACAGCATGGTAGAGGGTGGTAAGGGTCAGGGATGTGAGAGTGGAAAAGGAAATGGACTCTTCAATTTTATTTTTATATTGTCATGCAAAAGTGGCTTTGTAAGAAGAGAGATCTGAGCTAGCACGCTCAGCCTCCTCACCATGTGATACTTCGGGCCTCCTTGGGACTCCTAGAGTCCCTACCAGCAAGAAGACCCTCGCCAGATGTGGCCCCTTGACCTTGAATTTCTCACCCTCCATAACTATAGGAAATAAGTTCCTTTTCTCTATAAGCAACCCAGCATCAGGCATTTCGTTATAAGCAACAGAAATGGACTAAGACACTCACCCTTCAGTTTATTGTATAATTTTAACGGAAACTGCAAAAAAGAGCAACATACCATAGCTGCTCTCACATTTTCCCCTCATTTCCATTTTACCCTACACAGCTTGGCAGAGTGTCAGCAACACTTAGTCATGATCTAATCCTGTGTGAGTTCAACACCCATCTAAGAAATGAAGGCACTTTTCAAAGCTTTCACATTTTTCAGGCTGCAGCAGAGTCTAAAAAATAGATCCCGACATTTGCATTGGTTAAATTTGCATATATATGGCCACAGGGCATGTGGTTCCAGTAAATGTCTGAGTAGAAAGCTCTGTAATGGGTCTTCCATCAGAAGACTCCTACATTAGGATTCAAGTTTCAATGTTCCCTGTATTATAATCCTGTTAATTTCCCCTATTGAGTCACATGTCTCAAAATGTCAGAAGAGTTGGGAGTACCTATTAAACATGCACTCAGGTTAAACAAACATTTCATACCACAGTGAAATTGCATCATTGATGTTTCCACAGTCACTGAAGAGCTTCCGAGTCTGCAGGGCAGGGAACTAATTTAGTTTTTATCAAGTCTCTTCTATGAATCAAGATGTACAGGGACTTTCCTCATAATAGTTGTGTAAAGTAGAAATTCTTCTAGATGATAAACCGAACTAAGTTTCAATGAGGTTAAGCAGCTTGACTCAATTTATGTAGCCAGAAATATTTAAGAACAAAGCTGTGTGGCCCAGAGTCAATCCTTATTCCATTACTCTGTGCTTGCATCAATATTCTATTTAGGTAGAGTGACTGAAAGTTTGATTTGAAGTTATGTTTAGAGCAGGCCACGTGCCGTGGCTCACATTTGTAATCCCAGCAATTTGGGAGGCAGAGGCCAGAGGATCGCTTGAGCCTAGGAGTTAGAGACCAGTCTGGGCAACAAAGTGAGACTTCATTTCTACAAAAAATAGGAAAATTAGAAGTGTGTGGTGGTACGTGCCTGTAGTCCCAGTTACTCATAAGGCTGAGGCAGGAGGATCACCTGAGCCCGGGAGGTAAGAATACAGTGAGCTGTTATCATGCCACTGCACTGCAGACTGGGTGACAGAGTGAGATTCCAACTCAAAAAAAAAAAAAAAAAAAAAAGTTATGGTCAGAGCAATATGCCACTAAACATATTGCTTATAGTTCATTTATGAACTCTATTCAAAGTTCTCATGAATGGTACATAATGTGTGGAAAATTATTATTCAGTTTAAACCGAGTCAGTAGAAATCATACCATGTCATTCTTTGACTTGGAACATGGTGTGTATTTCTTAGAGAAACCCGACCCTGGCCCAAATCTCCATCATCTCATCCCCAGATTACTGTCTCCCTGCTTCTGCTCTTGCCCCTGAGTCTATTCCCGATGCAGCAGACAGACTGATTGATTCTGCTGAGACGAAAGATCACAGAAAATTTTCCAAAAGCTTCTACCTCACTTGGAACATAAGTCACAGCCCTAGATCACAGGGGCCCTGCTGCTTCTCCAAGCTGATCTGCTACACTCTTGCTCTTACTCACCCTTCCCTTGCTGTTTCCAACATCCCGCACCCCAAAGCCTTTGTATTTTCTGTTCCCTTTGCCTGGAATGCTCTTTGAGTTATCTGTAAAGCTTCCTCCCTCACCTCCTTCAAGTCTTTCCACAAATGTCACCTTATGTCACAGAGGCCTTCCTTGACACTGAAAATTACATCCCATATTCTGATGCCTGCACTTTTCCCTACTTAATTTTTTTTATCCATAACACTTTTTACCTTTATCTATTTATTTTTTAAGTTGAAGTCTCACTCTGTTGCCCAGGCTAGAGTGGCATGATCACGGCTCACTGCAGCCTCGATCTCCCAGGCACATGCAATCCTTCTGCTTCAACCTTGCAAGTAGCTGTCACTACAGGCATGCACCACCATGCCCGGCTCATTTTTTGATTCATTGTAGAGATGAGGTCTCACCAAATTGCCCAGGCTGATCTTGAACATCTGGGCTCAGGCCATCCTCTTGCCTCCACCTCCCAAAGTGCTGGGATGACTGGTGTGAGCCACTAGACCCGGCTATATATTTTACTTATTTATTTGGCTTATTGCCCACTGCCCTGAAATAGAATACAAGTCCCATAAAGAAAAGATTCTGCTTGTTTGGTTCCTTCCAACATCCAACATCCTCAGCTCCTGGAAAAGTTTCTGGTACACCATATAATCAATAAGAAGAACTAAAGGAAAACAGTGACCTCCTCAATTTCTTTTCTTTTCTTTTTTTTTTTTTTGAGTTGGAGTCTCACTCTGTCGCCCAGACTGGAGTGCAGTGGCCGCTCCCGGCCACCGCAGCCTCGACCTGCTGGGCTCCGGCGATCCTTCCGCCTCAGCCTTCTGAGTAGCCGGAATTACAGGCACGCGCTACCATGCCCGGCTGATTTTTTGATTTATTGTAGAGATGAGGTCTCGCTGCCCAGGTGGGTCTCAAACCCGCAGGCTCAGGCAATCCACTCACCTCAGCCTCCCAAGGGTGCAGGATTACAGGCTGAGCTACCGAGCCCGGCATCCTCAATTTCTTAATCACTGCTCCCTTTCTCAGTAGTTAAGTGTTATGTTTTCCCATCCTCTCTCCTCTCCTGAGTTGCTATGAAGTTTTCTTTTTCTGTATTACGGTAGTGGATACAACTAAAATCTAAATATATGCTATTTTTCCAAAGTATAGTAGCTCGGAGCTAAAGAGAATTTTGGTGAATGTGTTCATGAAACATTTCCTCTTTGAGCATGGAACAGACTCACTCACTTGTTGATTCAATGAATGCCAGGCATAGACAACACCCTGTCCTCACTCAGCTCATGGTGTTTCTGGCAGAAACCACCACTTAAGCTTCCTATTCCCAACATATATAAAGATACATAACCTAGTAAGAACAGTTAAACAACATGCTGGCAAAAAGGAAAATAATTTTGTAAAGGAGATTATCTAATTCAATTAACCAGGCTATGGCTATTGATATCTTTAAGGAATAATGGAGTCTTTTGTGGCAAGTTGCGACCCAGTACACCTTTCTTCCCAATCCCTCACCTCCTCTCCTTCAGAAGAGTATTAAGAGGACCCTTCCTTGCTGCGCCTACCTGCAGGGGTAGAAAAGTCCTGTTGGTCTGACCCTCTCCCCCATTCCCATTGCCAGGCTCGGTAGTGAGCTCTTTTGCCCACAGAAGGTGAGTTTTTTAAGGTACATGAAGGGTTTGTTTCAGTCTCGGTTTTCCTGTCTTCTACCATGAGGTCATCATGGCCTGGATGGGGGCTGCTCCTTCAGCCTGGATCCCAGAATGAAAAAGCATGTGAAATTGAGTCACGCCAGCCAAGATACAGCTGATTGATAGACAGCCCATGGACTCATGTACAGGAAATACTCTCCATTCCTGGGAATGTCCACCTTCCCCCGCAACCTATTCATTAACCTTTTATGGGCCTTTGCTTCTGTTTCCAGGGATCTGCCCTTCGTCCCCCAGAAGGTAGGTTCTATGAAGGCAGGGAACATGTCTATCCGACTCTCTACAGGCCCTGCAGCTTCTAGGACCATGCACAGAGCAGGCCCATGAGAACTATAGGCTGAAGGCCCCTGATTGGCAGAAATGAATGAGAGTCAAGACATCCTCACTTTTCTTCTTTATCATAATCAAAAAATTTTAGAGACGCAAATAAAGCTACTAAAGGTAAACTTCAAGAGACAAAGGGATCTTAAGTGATTGAAAGTCAAGTGTTTATATTTTAAATTATTTGCAAGTGTTCTCGAGGAAAAGAGTTTGAGAATGATCCCATGGGACTAGCACCCCTGCACCCTGGAACACAGTGAAAGAGAAAGATAGAGATGAGACTAGGTGGAAAGAAGACAGACTTTCTCCTAGAATTGCAAAAGCAATTTCACTTCAAGAAATCTTTGCCATTTCACAGCTGTTGCTTCCAGCAGAAAGAATTTATAGGATGCAGACAAAAAATATAAGGAAAAAAAACATTTTTTCTTGATTTTTCTCTGAAAATCACAAAGGTGGAAAAATAAAATTTAATCAAGCAGTCATGATACAATTAACTTACTTGCTTTCTCCCACAGCTTAAGTATTTTCAAGGGAATCTTGTTTAAACTATTTGGTTAGGAAACTAACACATATTTGAGATCAGGCCAGTCTACTTCTTCTTATGACATCACAAGTATTTTACTATGTAGATGGGATGAGAGTTTATGTTAAAACAAATTTCTAGAAAGTTATGGTTACAAAACAAAGTCTTAATTCTGATAAAAAGGTCAGCAAATTTATAAATTCCCTGCTTTTTTTTTTTTTTTTTTGAGTTGGAGTCTTACTCTGTCGCCCAGGCAGGAGTACAGTCACATGATCACAGCTACGTAGCCTCAGCCTTCTAGGCTCAGGTAATCCTTCTACCTCAGCCTCCCAAGTAGCCAAAACTACAGGCACAAACCACCATACACAGCTGATTTTTTGATTTATTATAGAGATGAGGTATCGCCAAGCTGCTCAGGCTGGTCTTGAATCTCTCGGCTCAGGCAATCCTCTTACCTCCACCCCCTCAAAGTGCTGGGATTACAGGCATGAGCTACTGTGCTCAGACTACTATGCCGTTTGTTAACACGATACAGATTAAAATGAAATTAGTTTCTACTGCCAATTATACAGACATAAAACAGTGCTTCAATTCCACACAGACACAGGCAGCTAGTCATGGACCATGCTGCAGGCATCGCTACGGCTCTGACAGACCCTTCCAGCATGTGACCCTTTGACCAGAAAACACTTACAAGCAGCCTCTTGTCCAAGTTGGCTTTTCTCAAAGACGAGGTAACAGAGTTGGCATCTTTTTCTGCCATCCATGCTTTGAAAAGCTTGACGGCAAATGAGGCTGCAATGCCTGTTAAAAAACAAGAGAGAATTTCATCCTTTTTATAAACATCCCTTTTAAAGCCACTTGTGTTGGTGCGCACAGCAACATTTCTTACGAGGCTTTGTGAAACGGGTAGATAACCAAAAAACTTCATTTGGCACAAAGTAAAAATTGACACACCTCTAGACAAAGGTCTCCTGTTTTCATGACTCCAAAGAGAACATTTTCTTAAGAAGAAAAAAAAGGTTAAAATATTTTTCAAAGTTGGATTCCCTGATTCCAAACTGGTATAACTGTACATTTATTTTTTTTAACCTCAGTCAAAAACCTATCTTAAATCCAATGTCTTTGGTGTTTTGTCTCTGTTTTACCCTCTGGTTTATCAGTATTTCAGTGTTTACATCAGATCTTTAGGCACAAGAAAATAAATCAGGAGACACAAAACTGTCAACATACGTCCACTAATTTGCTGATAAATGATACCAGTAAAAGAATATTAATAGTGATATATATATAAGTATAGCTGTAAACAAGCATCCTTTATAGTATCATTTTTTGTATAAAAAACCTTTATTTTTGAGTTAAGCTATAAAAATATCATGGCTGTTTCAAGTTAAACTCTTCTGGATTTTAAAAAATGGTTATTGAGACTGGGTGTGGTGGCTCATGCCTGTAATTCCAGCACTTTGGGAGGTGGAGATGAGAGAATTGCAGGAGTTCAGGGGTTCGAGACCAGGCTGGGTAACTTGGTGAGAACTCGTCTCTACAATAAATTTTAAAAAAATTAGCCAGGCGTGGTGGCGCATGCCTGTAGTTCCAGCTGCTTGGAAGGCTGAGGTGGAAGGATCACCTGCACCCAGTAGGTCGAGACTGTGGTGGCCATGAGTGTGCCATTGCACTCCAGCCTGGGCAGAACAGAGTGAGACTCCAACTCAAAAAAAAAAAAGTTTATTAAGCTAGTTATAGTCACCAGGGAACCAATCAATCACATGACCATATTTACACTGTGATTTACTTCCAAATAGAAATAATGGGGTAACTAGAAGACAACTTTCTATGAACAACTTCAAGTTTCTGAATTTATGGCACATTTATTTATGAAGAGTTAAGATGGAGTTGAAATATTTTTTTCTTTTCTTCTTTTTTTTTTTTTTTTGGAGTCAGGGTCTTGCTCTGTCTCCCAGGTTAGAGTGCAATGGCACAATCATGACTCAATGCAGCCTTGATCTCCTGGACTCAGGGAACCTTCTGCCTCAGCCTCCAGAATAGCTTGGACTACAGGTGCATGCCACCACACCCAGAATTTTTTTTTACTTTTTTGTAGAGATGAGGTCTCACTATGTTGTCCAGGCTGGTCTCAAACTCCTGGGCTCAAGCAATTCTTCTGCCTCTGCCTCGGCTTCCCAAAGTGCTGGGATTACAGGCATGAGCCACTGCACTTGGCCTAGTAGAAGTACTGAACCGAATTTTCTGGATGGGAGGTTTCACTGTTGGTGGTCTAAGCGGCCTCTATTCTCTTTACTTCCTTCCTAAGAATATTCCCATTTTGTCTGCACTCCCTGGTGATTTCTGATTAGTCTAAGTCCTGGTACCTCCTCCTTCTCTATGGTAAGTGTAGTAACCTTGGCATAAACTCATCTGCCACGGCATTCCCTTGGCTACTGCTATTAGACCTGCACTGGTCATGGGGCTTGAGCCTGACAATCAGCTTTAGGAAAGATAAATGATCCTATGTTTAGGAGGAGTGCTCTTCCATGGAACCTGAACCAGGAAGCATGTTCCATAACTGTGCCAGAGGACATCTTAGCATGAGCAGGGGCCCCATCCTTGGGATGAAGGTGATGCTATGAATAGTAACAGGAGAAAATACTTGAGTTCCGAGTCACACTGCCGTTCACTCTGAAGTCTGTTTCACTTTAAAATGTACTGATGCTGGGGGTGAGGGCTGCTTGAGCCCAGGAGTTTGAGATCAGCCTGGGCAACATAGTAAGACCTGTCTCTTTAAAAAAAAAAAAAAAAAGAATTGGCTGGGCTCACCCTGTAATCCCAGCACTTTGGGAGACTGAGGTGAATGGATTGCCCGAGCCCGCAGGTTCGAGACCAGCCCGGGCAACTTAGTGAGACCTCGTCTCTACAATAAATCAAAAAGTATCAAGGCGTGGTAGCACACTCCTGTAGTTCCAGCTACTTGAAAGGCTGAAGTGGAAGGATCGCTGGAGCCCAGCAAGTCAAAGCTGGAGTGGCCTTGAGTGTGCCACTGCACTCCAGCCTGGGTGATGGAGTGAGACTCCAACTCAAAAAAAAAAAAAAAGTATTGCAACATAAGAAATATTTGTCATTTTGACCCAAGTCTTTCAGTTACTTGGAGGTAAAAGCATTTCATGGACCCATCATTTATACAGACACCAACTTCTTTGCCTGAATGTCTTCACTTGAATGAGCAGAGAAACTAAGTTAAAAAAAATGTATACACACACACACACACACACACACACACACGGCTGTGACAATGAAAACATGCAATATAAACTGGAGAAGTTTTTGTTAACGTGTTAACAAGTATTTTAAACATTCTCATTAGCTCATAAAACCAACATAAAATTTAACATAAATTTATATAATTAAATAAAAATCAAATTAACACTAGGCTGTGATGTAAGTAGAGAAAACTTATGTTTGGAAGCAGGCATCTTAATTGTCTTTGTAGCTGCCCTTCCAGTGTGCAGGCTGATCCTATTCCTCTTGACCATTTAAGTGGGGAGTTGAAAAAAAGAATTTCTGAATCTTTTTCTTTCTTTTGCTTCTGTTTTGATTTTTTTAAGAGAAAGTCTTGCTCTATTACTCAAGTACAGTGCAGTGGCACGATCATTACTCACTGTGGCCTTGAACTTCCTGGCTCAAGCGATTCCTTCCACCTCGGCCTCCTGAGTAGCTAAGACTAGAGGCATGTGCCACCATGCTGGGCTAATTTTAAAATATTTTTGGAGAGACAAGGCCTTGTTATGTTGCTCAGGCTGACTGGTCTTGAACTCGTGGTCTCAAGCTATCCTCCTGCCTCAGCCTCCCAAAATGCTGGGATTATAGATAAGAACCACTGTGCTAAGCCAATTTCTACTCCTTTTCTAATTAGGAAACAAGAGTTTAAAACTCTAGTTTCTAAAAATGGTGGAGTTTAGGGAAAACCTATGTGACACAGGCACCATGTTAGTTGCATAGCAAAGGTATTTTTCCCCTCACCCCACTCCCTAGCATTTTACTATAAAAATTTTCAAACACAGGAAAGTTGACCAAGCACAACAATGAACACTCATATGCCCACCATCTAGTTTCTACAACTGTTACTATTTTTGCCATATTTGCTTTATCACACATATCTAGTCATCCAATAATGTTATTTCTGGATACAGTTCAAAGGAAACCACAGATGTCACTTAGGTTTTTAATACAACTAGAAAAGCAATTATTTTCTGTTATGTTGGCTAGGATAATTTAATATAATTGCTGCTTAGTGTTTCTATTCCATGTTGATTTTCTATGTGTAAAATGGCTAATAGCAAAAATAAGATGTATCATGAATTCTCTTCAGGAAAACATTTTAAAATGTCATAATACTAACAACATACTAACAACAATCACAGAATCTGGATTGTCATAAATTTGAACTGTTTTAAAGCAACCACAATGGAAAATTTCTGTACTATGTGACTCTCAATTTACTATTCTTTTCTTAGCTACGAGAAGACTATAACCCCTTTCACTAACTGGCATGAATGAGACTGGGACTTCATATACGTAGGAGGAAAACTTTAAGTTCTCAGAAAAAACAGATGTTCTCACAAAAGCTCTTTTTAATTACTTTGTAAGGAAAAATGACTGTGTTTTGTGTTGTATTTAATTTGACTATAATTATCCTCCTATACGAAAACAGCCCACTTTTGTTTTATTCTATAACCAAATCAGGGTATGCATGCCTGTCCCACTATTTTTTTTTTTTTGAGTTGGAGTCTCACTCTTGTCACCCAGGCTGGAGTGCAGTAGCATGCTCAAAGCCACCACAGCCTCCACCTGCTGGGCTTCGGTGATCATGCCTCCTCAGTCTTCCAAGTAGCTGGAACTACAGACGCATGCCACCATGCCCGGCTGGTTTTTGTGATCAGTTGTAGAGACGAGGTCTCACCAGGTTACCCAGGCTGGTCTTGAACCTCTGGGCTCAAGCAATCCTCTCGCCTTGGCCTCCCAAAGTGCTGGAATTACAGGCTGAGCAACTGAACCCAGCCTGTCCCACTCTTTTGATGCCTTAAAATTAAAATGAGTCTCTTTCTGATGTAGCAGTCTCAATTTTTTTTTTCTCAACTTTTTTTCTCCATTTTTTCTAAAATGGAGACAATGAGTATCTTACAAGAATGACCAAAATGAATATCCAGCATCATTTTCCCCAGAACTTGAGAGGAAACAGTTAGGAAGAGTGGTCCTATTTGGGAGGCATTTTTTGGTGGCTGCAATAAATTGGAGTGGGAGTTGTAGGCCAGAATTTTGTGTCTGAGGGCAAACAGATTAAATGCCCACAGGCCCAAAACACTTCTCCTCAATGAAGCACTGTCCTACTAAAATATGCCAGAAGCATCTAAGTTGAGAGAAATGGTATGGGCTAGATCAATTTCAGGGTATTTGACCTAGACATTGGGTCTTACATCAAATGTTTTCTGGTTTTGCTTTAGTAGAGGTGGGATCTCACTGCATTGTCCAGGCTGGTCTTGAACTCCTGGGCTCAAGCAATCCTCCCACCTCAGCCTCCCAAAGTGCTGGGATTACAGGCATGCACCACTACACCCAGTCAATGCCTGATATTTTAATTTGCTATTAGTCTTTCTTTATATGTCTTTGTACAGGTGTGCATATTTTCTTCTAATTTCCTACAATGAATGTGCACACTTATTATTTGAAGGGATATATACACACATGTTCTCGTATATACAAGATGGGTAAGCAGAAAACACTAAGAAAAGTCATGGGTCTTCTGCGAACTCTCCATGGCTTGACTTTTCCTGTGCCATCTGACAGGTGAGAAGCAGGAACATCTTTACCTTCTTTGACCAAGTTGTCAGTGAAGAGACTGGTGAGGATGGTGGCAGGCAGAGTGCCGTTGCCCAGCAGAATCCCCGACAGCATTGCCAGCTTTGTTTGCTCTGTTTCAGAAAAGGCTTTAAGGAAGAGGAGAAGCTGTGGGTCAAACAAAAGAAACCATGTGTATAAAGCACAGGACGAAAGTAGGAAGAGGACAAAAGCACATACATCCCTGGCTGGTGGACCATGCACAGCAGTACAGATGCAAAGCATAGTTACTCATTTCAGTAAAAATTGGATACCTCCGAAAGTGACTGTATCAGCAGCATTCCTGCTCAGTTCATTTGTGCACAGCTGTAGATGACACTCATGGGAAGAAAACAGATGCTTGGAAAATGTCAATATGTACGTTATCTATATTTTTTTGAGTTGAGTCTCCCTCTGTCACCCAGGCTTAAGTGCAGTGGCATGATCATGGCTCACCACAGCATCGACCTCCTGGGCTCAGGCAATCCTTCCACCTTCTACCTCAGCCTCCTGAGTAGCTAGGACTACAGGTGTGCACCATCATGCCCATTTTTTTTGGTTTTGTTTTGTAGAGACAAGGTCTTGCTACAATGCCCAGGCAGATCTCAAACTCCTGGACTCAAGCAGTCCTCCCACATTGGCCTCCCAAAGTGCTAGGATTACCACCGCGGCCAGCCAATAATCTAATCTACATTTGATATGTACTTGAAAAGGTTAAGCATAGCTCGGGCATGGTGGCTCAAGCCTGTAATCCCAGCACTTTGGGAGACTGAGGTGAGAGGGTTACCTCAGTCCTGGGGTTCGAGACCAGGCTGGGCAACTTGGTGAGACCTCGTCTCCACAATAAATTAAAAAATTAGCCGGTGTGGTAGTGTGTGCCTGTAGTTCCAGTTACATAGAAAGCTGAGGTGGAAGAATCGCCTGAGTTCAGCAGGTCGAAACTATGGTGGCTGTGATCGTGTCACTGTACTCCAGTCTAGGCAACAGAATGAGACTCCAACTCAAAAAAAAAAAAAAAAAAAAGTTAAGTATACACAATGGATATAAGGATGTTTGAAGTATATTGTCTTTACATTTTTCAACTCTTTGGGTGACTACCTCTCCTGCTGCTGTATGTACCCATTTTCTTTGAAGAACAGAATTTTTATGGCAAAAAAAACAAAGCTCAAAACAAATAAACAAAAAACAGGAAAGAGTCCATGTTTAGCTTTTGACATTCAATATACCGTTTTCTGGGCTCACAGGATGAAACAGTCTTCAGAGCAAGACTGCTGAGGGAAAACGGGCTGTGCTGAGCTCTGTATGCTCTTTTGTAAATGTTTAGACTCAAACACAGAATCTTTTGGGCCACACGGTTGCATCACCAGCTTTGGTGATGAGGCAATGGAGGACACGAGGTAAAGGAAGTTCCTAGACCACAGGAAGTGCTTGCATGTGGCCAGGAAGAGTGATTCTGAGGGATTATGAATGGGTGAGGATGTGGCTTGGATCCTTTGGGTGCCAATGCCGCAATCCTCTTGCCCTGAGAGACAGGGATTGAAAATGCAGTAACCCAGGAAGTTCGGATGTAAGCTGAAAGCAAAGGGGGTTATCCCCCCCTTCCCACATTGAATTCTAAGAGTAGTCAATCTTGCTGGACACGCTTCTCTTTTCTAACTCTCTTCTGCCTTGTGCTGAGACCGTATTCTATTACTTCCTCCCTTTCCCCAGTTCAACAGATGCCACGAAAATTCTCCAGGGCCACTGACCCTCAGGAGTTTTGCTGATTTTCCATTACTTTGCACCAGTGGCACATCACTGGCATTGAAATAGACTTCAGTGCCTCCAGCCCAATGACAGGATTCTTCCACTAACTGTGAGGTGCGGCAGACAGGAACTACTAATTTACTATATTAGAGAGGTTATGTGACTCTCCAGACATTTACATGATGCCTAAGTGTTAAAGCTAGAACCAGTCATTTGTCTTCCAATGTATACCTATTAAATTCTCAACGAATTAAAAAAGAAGTCACCATCTACGTGCCAGGGAGTGAGGGAATAAGGGTAACAATGGGTAACATTCCTAGGAGCACCAGGATCGGCGTAGAGCAAAAGAAAAAAAAAGACCACAGAGCATTTGTGTCAATCTGGCCTTTTCCCTTGTTATAATAATAAACAACATTTGAAAGTAAATAAAAAATAGCTTCTAAAATAAAAACTTTTAACACTACTTCTTAAGCACATTAATATACTCGTATTCACTTAAAATGTACTCATATTGAAACAGGACAATAACTAGATAATTTTAAAAAGAATCCCATTGTTAAATTACATTAATCAAAATTAAAATCAGATGCTGTGTTTTTGCAACATAGTTGGCCTTAAAAGGTGGAAATACCATAAAAAAGAAGTCATTCTTGAGAGTATATTTCCTACATAAATATACATGAATGAAGCAGTTAATTGTTTTCAAAGTTCACATGAGCTGCGAAGTAAAACCATGAGTGTTATTATTAAACAAAGACATGCTTAATTCTTTTTGAATGTACATCATTTTTCTTATCACTTCCATTCCTTTACTTAGTTGAGCACGTGTTTTTTCTGAGCAACTAGCAATGTAGCAGGCCACTTTTTTTTTCCATTAAAATTTTTTTCTCGAGACCAGCCTGGGCAATTTGATGAGAGAGACCTCTACAATAAATCACAAAAACTAGCTGGGCATGGTGGTGTGTGTCTGTTGTTCCAGCTACTTGGAAGGCTGAAGTGGAAGGATTGCCTGAGCCCAGCAGGTCGAGGCTGCGGTGGCCGTGAGCATGCCACTGCACTCCAACCAGGGCGACAGAGACTTCAACTAAAAAAAAATTTTTTTTTCACATTAAAAAAAGGTCTTATTCTTTAAAAGACTGTATAGTATTCCACTGTATGGAGCATTGAGCCTATTTTTCAAGACTGATGACATGTTAATACATACAGCACTACAAAGCCATGCTAAAATATTTTTATAAATGAGACAGGGGTCATGGATTATGTGGAATTAAAAAAAACACTGCCAAGTTATTTTTCAGTATTATATACTGCATTGTTTTGAACAGGAGGAAGTTAGTAAGTAAGTAGCAAAAAAGTAGATGTCATGTTTACTTTTCTCACTTGGTTAATAACTAGGAACATATTTAAAATTGGAAACAATGGCAAAGCGATATACAAATTTGTAACAAGTCAATACAGGGAATGCTATACATAAACAAAGAGGAGTTACAAATTAGAAGAGGAACATATTGCAATGACTGAAAAACTTTCTTTATGAAGACACTACTGCGTAATCAGCTACTTATTAGAGGTTAATTAATTACTATGTTAATCATCTTATATGGCATCTCATTTATTCTCAAAACAACTATAAGGTACATTCCTTTTTGTTTTTTGAGTCGGGGTTTCATTTTGTCTCCCAGGCTGGCACAATCACAGTTTACTGCAGCCTCGATCTCCTGAACTCAAGCAATCCTCCCATCTCAGCCTCCCAAATAGCTGGGACTACAGTCATGCCATCACAGCTGGCTAATTATTTTAATTTTTGTACAGACAGGGTCTCACTATGTTGCCTGGACTAATTTTTTTTTTTTGAGATGGGAGATTTGCTATGTTGCCCAAGCTGATCTCAAACTCCTAGCCTCAAGCAATTCTCCTGCCTTGGCCTCCTAAAGTACTGGGATGACAGGCATAGCCGCCATCCCAGCTAGTACATACTTATTACAGATATTTTATGGATAAGAAAAAAAGAAAAACAAAATCACTGAGATTATGCCTATACACTTTCTGTCCCAAATGTGCCTTTATTACTTTTACCAAATTGCATCTTCTAAAATTAAAGATTTTTATTGAATATTCGCTGCTGTTGTGTTTTAACTAATTAATTCACCTTATCTTGATGTTTACCTTGATATATTTATTTTTCTTCCATGTCTGAAAATCTCTAGCTTTCATTTTAACCTCCGTGAGGTCAGACATTATACTGTTTTTTTTGTTTGTTTGTTTTTAGTTGGGATCTCACCATCATCCAGAGAGGAGTGCAGTGGCATGATCACAGCTCACAGTAGCCTCAAACTCCTAGACTCAAGCAATCCTCCTTTCTCAGCTTCCCAAGTAGCTGGGACTATGTGCACCACCACATTCAGCTAGTTTTTAAATAAACTCTGCTGCCTAGGATGGTCTTAAGCTCCTGGACTCAAATGATTCTCTTGTCTCAGCCTCCCAAAATGCTGGGGTTACAGGCATGAGTCACTGTGCCTGGCCAGAGATTACAATCTGTAAAACTATTACTATTGACAAAGCACACTGTCTTACATTAAATATTACTGAAAAAAGTCCAGGATAATCTCATATTTCTTCCTGTAACTATTCACTAATGATGTCATACTCATTCATTTATTTAACAAACATTTATTAAACACTATGTACATGGCATGTCTAGATTGTCATTGTATATGCAAAACTTTTGTCCCCTTCCATGCCACCACAATAAATAGATAGGCATTCTATTTGAATTATTACCTTTTTCATTTCATCTTCAAATGCCTTTTCCAAATACTTGTATCTCCTGATGAGTTTATTGAAGACCTAAACATAAAACAGAATTGTTACATATTCTGTAAACCACTTAAAAAGGCATAGAGGGACATATAGACACTCACCACAGATCTACAATAACACAAATGCATAGTTAAGTGTGCTCACATGGATATGAGGACTATACGCATTTCAAAAGAGTTATCATGACCTAGGGGGAAAATAAAACAGGACCAAAATGCCCATGTGGGATAAAACAAATTCTTTCAAGAACATAACAGGCAGAAAAAAAAGAAGGAAAAAAAAAGGATGAAAATGAATGCAATTTTTAAAACTGTGAAATGCAGAGAATAACCGAAACGGTGGGTTTATTGACATAATCACTTAGCTAATGACATAATGGGGTGCAGAGCAGAGGGCAGAAGAGATTACACTCTGGGTGGACAACAGGCATGTTTTCAGTAGATGAGCAAAAAATGTCATCACTTACAGTAAAGGATTACTGGCCCCTACAATCCACTTAGGACTCTGAGAGGTAGGGCCTATGACTCTATCAGTGGGATTCTAAACTGTTTTGTAAGTGAAATGATGTTTTCATTTAAATAGAGACTTTGTAAATATTGATTATTTTAATAACTGTGGAAATGATTTCTTAATCTAACCCCCTTCTCTTCTAGCTACATGCTATACCCCTACTTATAACTTTTGCCAGGTTTGTTTCTTAATGTGATCAAGATAAAGTCCAAGAGTGAAAATTACAGTTACAATTTATGGGGAAAAAATCATGACCCAGATAGGAAATTAATATGCATTAAGGAAAAGAAATACATGGTATTAAAATCCTATAAATTTGATTTCCAACTTACAGTAATACTCACATGTTTCTTAATATGATTATTAAAAGAAAATCAAATTCTTGTCCAAGAATAATTATCTAAATTCCCACAGGTAAATGTCTACATAACAAAGCAAAAGTTATACTATAAAAGTGTTCTCTAATGAGTTAACAGCATTAAAATTAAATTAAATTAAATTAATTTTCACCCAAATAACCTTCTCCATTTAATATCTCTTTGCCTGATCACTTCCTTGACCAAGCTTTGTTTGTTTTGTCAGTCTATAAGTATATAATAATTTTTAAGCTCAGAAACAAAGGGTCTTTTCTCAAACATTCAAATTTCATGTGAAAAACAAAATTATTTGTAGAAACTATCCTATTTAGATATAAGAGGATGACTTCATATCTTTTTAATATTTGAAGAATAGTTGTACTGATTTTCCTTCCAGACCTTCTTATCTTCCTTTTCACTGGAATTCAAATAATGAATAACACAACCTTGTATTGCATTAATTTAATCCTGAAAAAAATCCTGTGGGGAAGGTAAGGCAGGCATTATTATCTTGCAGACCTGGAAACTGCTACTAAGTTATCAGAGCAGGAATCATGATTCCTAGTGAACTGCCCTTATCTAATATGCAAAAAGGTGAGTGGGACATTTCTTTTTTTTTTTTTTTTTTTTGAGTTGGAGTCTCACTCTGTCACTCAGACTGGAGTGCAGTGGCCGCTCCCGGCCACCGCAGCCTCGACCTGCTGGGCTCCGGCGATCCTTCCGCCTCAGCCTTCCAAGTAGCCGGAATTACAGGCATGCGCTACCATGCCCGGGTGATTTTTTGATTTATTGTAGAGATGAGGTCTCGCTGACCAGGCGGGTCTCGAATCTGCGGGCACAGGCAATCCACTCACCTCAGCCTCCCAAAGGCGCATGATTACAGGCTGAGCTACCGAGACCAGCTGAGTGGGACATTTCTAAACACCAGCTTCTGAACTGAGCACACTTCTGCATACACCTTCTCAAGGTGTGTACAGCTATTACATACACAGCAGAGGCCAAGATTTCCAGAGCGCAGGTTGGAGTCTGGCCACTCAAACCTTTTGCTCCATTTTAAAAATATTTTCTTTGTCGGGCGTAATAGCTCATGCCTGTAATCCCGTACTTTGGGAGGCTGAGGTGGGAGAGCAACTTGGGCAACACAGAGAGATCTCATCTCTGCAAAAAATCAGCCAGGCGTGGTGGCACATGCTTATAGTTCCAGTTCTTCGGGAGGCTGAGGTGGAAGAATTGCCTGAACCCAGAACCTCGAGGCTGCAGCGAGCTGTGATCGTGCCACTGCACTCCAGCCTGGGAGACACAGTGAGACCTCAACTCAAAAATAAACAAAGTAAGAAATAAAGATAGGACCAATTTAGATTCCCACCATCAACTGCTATGAGCACATGGTTCTCGAGAGGTAAAGAAACAATGTCATCTTGTAGTTTTATGCCCATCTTACTATGAGTGTAATTGACTATCTTTCTATATGTTTAAGAGCTATGTAAGATTCCTATTTAAAAACTTGGCTAGCTGGGGGCAGTGGTTCACATCTGTAATCCCAGCACTTTGGGAGGTGGAGGCAAGAGGACTGCCTGAGCCCAGGGATTCGAGACCAATCTGGGCAACTTGGTGAGACCCTGTCTCTCCAATAAATCAAAAAATTAGCCAGACATGGTGGCGTGTGTCTGTAATTCCAGCAACTTAGAAGGCTGAGGCTGAAAGATCGCCTGAGCCCAGCATGTTGAGGCTGCGGTGGCTACTACACTCCAGCCTGGGTGACAGAGTAAGACTCCGATTCAAAAACAAACAAAAAAAAGGGCTGTAGAGTTCCTGAACCTAAGTATTTTCCTCCGCCCCCTCCAAATGCTTTCCTTCTCCAACAATGGCAATCTCTCCCACAGGCTTGACCTGAGCATAGTTCCGGATGGTTTCATGATCTTCATTTGCTGAAAACACACAGTGGTTGGTCATCTTGGTCTTGTCACCATCATCTATGCGTGTTCCTCCAGGGGCTGAAGAGAGAAACGTAATTCCAATTAGAATAGCATGAAATGAAGTTGAGGACAGCATTTGCAGAACAGATAAAATCTGGCACATGAAAGAAATCAATGAAAGTAGATGTGAAACTTAAGAGCTGTATGACATTTCAAAGAATGATGTGTATATATAGACGTATACATGCTGCTACATATTTGTTTATGTTTGTAATATTATATGGAGGGGTTGTTTCATTTCACACTCCTACACAGTGGACAGCATTGCTGTTTCACATCCTTGCTTTCACTAGATACTATCACTTAGCAGTCTAGTTCTTTCCAAAGTGTATGAGAGGCGACCCCCCC
The DNA here is from genome assembly GCF_000164805.1 of Carlito syrichta. Lineage (NCBI taxonomy): Eukaryota > Metazoa > Chordata > Mammalia > Primates > Tarsiidae > Carlito > Carlito syrichta. The sequence goes on along the minus strand of NW_007246089.1, from coordinate 815,954 downwards.
AAAACCAGAATTTATTTATAAAAAATTGTGTCTTTTGTCTTACATATTTAAACTTCAGTCACCTTTAAAGTGCTCTCCGTTTGATAAAATACACCTATTGGGACGCTTATCCCACGGCTCAAAACAGTTTTTGAACTCATCCATTTTGATGCCTTTTAGTGCTTCTGCTGTTTTTTGTTTCATCTCTTCCACATGGGCAAAATGTTTCCCTTTGAGGACGTTCTTCATCCAAATAAACAAAAAGAAAAATGTCGCTCGGGTGAGAATTGGTGAATAAGGAGGGTGGTTAACAGGGGTCATGCTGTTTTTGTTCAAAAACTGCTGAACACTCAGTGTGGTGTGGGCAAGTATGTTGTCACAGTGGAAGAACCAGTCACCAGTCTGCCACAGCTTGGGATGTTTCTTCCATAAATCGTGAGGCAACCTTCTCGAAACTTCCAGATAAAAACTTTGATCATTTGATCCAGAGGAACACATTCTGAGCGTACTACAAGGGGTCCACCCCCCCAAAAATACTTCTGTTTTTTTGGAGGGGTCCTTTCTTGTATCCTTAACCATGGAAGCTGAAGAATAGCCTTTATTCAGCAAATTTAATTTCATTATTCCGAATGCAACTCCAGATATTTCCTACTTCAGGACATAGATCCCTTTTTGAATTTGATAATTTTTATTTTTTTGAGTCAGGGTCTCACTCTGTCACCCAGACTGGAATGCAATGGCAAGACCATGGCTCACCACAGCCTTGGCGTTCCTTCTGCCTCAGCCTTCCATGTAGTTGAAACTACAGGTACACACCACACTAGGCTTTTTTTTTTTTTTTTTTTTTTAAAGATGAGATCTTGTTATGTTGCCCAGGCTGGTCTTGAACTCCTGGGTTCATATGATCCTCCTGTCTCGGCCTTCCAAAGTGCTGAAATTACAGGTGAGAGCTACTGTGCCCATCCAGGCTTGATAATATTTTGTGGGATCCTAGTTCAACAACTATAAAATCAACCAGAACTGACTTGTGTATCTTTTTGGCTTCTACTTAGTAGCTACTAAAATTGCTCCCTCTTTCACTAACCCAGTTACCCACGCACAACTGAGCAGTCTGCACTCTGATTCTCTGCTGTTTGTATTTGATTGCCCAGCAGCTGTGTTGGCTAGAGGTTAGTATTTTATTCCTTGCCATCTTTTTCTCTTGTGGACTAAATGGCCAGAACAAAAGAATGCTTTTTTCCTCCAATTTAACTTTTCATATTCAAAGGCTCTTCCTGTAAGTTTCAGTTATGGCCATTACAAACATTTGTTGATAAGAAAAACAGAATTAGGCCAGGCGGGGTGGTTCACACCTGTAATCCCAGCACTTTGTGAGGCAAAGGCAAGGGGACTGCCTGAATCCAGGAGTTGGAGACTACCCTGGGCAACTTCGCAAAACCTCATCGCTACAATAAATCAAAAAATTAGTCAGGCGTGGTGGCATGCACCTGTTGGTCCAGCTGCTTGGGAGTCTGAGTTGAAAGGATCACCTGAGTTCTGTGGGCTGAGACTGCAGTGACCGTGAGCGTGTGTGCCACTGCACTCCAACTTGGGTAACAGTGAGACTCTGACTCAAAAAAATAAAAGAAAAGCAGCATTAGAACATTTGGTATTCTTGTTTTCTGATTCTACTCTACCATAATTAAGATGGAAAGTTTGAGTGGGTCGTTAGATGAATACTTTTCATGTACTCTGCTAATATTTATAGCATATATAACTTATACCAGCACTGAGGGTACGACAATGATCAAAGTTCAAAAAATGATCAGGCCATAGTGGCCCAGGCTAATAATCTCCTTGCTTTGAGAGGCAGAAGTGGTAGGTACCTTGATGTCAGGAATTCTAAACTAGCCTGGGCCACACAGCAAAAAAAAAAAAAAAAGACAGATGTGGTGGTGTGTGCCTGTAGTCCTAACTACAAGGCAGGCTGAGGCAGGAACCCAGGAGTTCAAGGTTACAGTGAGTCATGATCACGCCACTGAGCTCCAGCCTGGGTGGCTTCATGAGACCCTGCCTTAAAAACAAAACAACAAAGTCCAAAAGACAAAGACTATCTACTATAAGCATTCTTTGATTTGTCAGTGTGGGGTAGTGTACTAACTGCTTCGATTTAACTTGCCTTCAGATCTCTGGATGAAGAGAATGGCACACAGCCACCTTTGTCAGGAGACACAGGCAGATGAGAATGCAGCTGAGCTGTGCCTTCCTCAGCGTCTCACCTCCTCTGTGCACTTCAGAGTCCAGCATGCAGTTTTGAAAGTAAATTAGTTTTTGGAGAAGTCAGCTCCTCCAGGAGTCTATTTTTCACTCCATTAAATTTATGCATAAGATTTAATTAGTCTTTTTTAATGAATACTACTACCTGGAACACAATTTTATTAAGATAATCTTTCAAAAACCCTGGACTAATTATTCCTATCTGATATAAATTACTTAACTGCAAAGTCTGATTTGGAAACTGTAGACTTTTAATAAGTTTTACAAGTTGTTTTCTTTTACAAAGCAAAATACTTATTACACATTAATAAAATTGCTACAGCATGCATTAATTTTTTTTTTCTGATATTGGAGCCAAGTATTAAGGCCATTTCTGTTGATTGTGGAGTGCCTGCTGTTTTTCTTAAGGTAGAAGTAAAAGTAATATATTTCTTGTATCTACTACATAAAGGGTAAAACTGAAAAACCAAGATGGCTGTAGTTTTAAGAACAATGGGAGAAGGTAACATTTTTTTGTGGGTGTAAAGAAAATTTCTACATACTGAAAAATTAAACAAAGTGGTCAGATTGCTTATATAAAAAGAATGTACCTGGCTGGCTTCCTTTATTATATCCTAAGTCTGGACTCGGTAGACATCTAGTATGGCACAGCCTGTGTTACATAAGTCATACCAAACATCTTGCCCTCCCTTCTTCCTTTTTTTTTTGGAGACACCAGGCTTGAGTGCAGTGTCATGATCCCAGATCACTGTAGCCTCAAACTCCTGGCCCCAAGCAATCTTCCTGCCTCAGCCTCCTGAGTAGCTAGAACTACAGGTGCACACCACATGCCCAGTTAATATTTTCCCCTTCAATTTATTTATTCATCTATTTATTTATTCATTTATTTTTATTTTAAAGATGTGGGGTACAATTCAGGGTTAGGTATACAAATGGTCATTGTACAGGTCAAGTTTGGGCCTCACTTTGGTCCCTACTTCACCTGGTTTGAGATCAGGTACCTTTATTGATGAAGTGTGCCCCCTCTCTCCCCTGGGAATTTCCCACTACTGCCAGTCCCTTTCTTATAGTATGATGATAATCGTTCAGAGTCCACTTATGAGTGAAAATATGTGGTCCTAAGTTCTTTGTTTCTGTGATAGATCACTCAGTATTATAGACTCTAAGTCCATCCAAGTTGCTGCAAAGTTCACAATTTTGTCCTTCTTTATGGCTGTGTAATATTCCATCACGCACATGTACAACATTTTAAAAAATCCAGTCCACTGTCAATGGGCAGTGTGACTGGTTCCATGTTTTTGTTTTGTTTTGTTTTTTTCAAGAATTGAGGTCTCATTAGGTGCCCAGGCTGGTCTCAAACTCCTGAGCACAAGCAATCCTCTCACCTTGGTCTTCCAGTATGCTGGGATAAGGGCATGAACCACTGCACCCCACCTTCTTTTCTTGAATGTGTGGGTGTAGAGTGAAGCAGTGAAATTGGGGCTGCAGAAATACAGGTGCTATAGTGAATGATGCTGTGAGATAATCAACAGGTAATCCATACTAAGTATCCAGGTGATTTAACAAAGACAGGGAGAAGGTTAAAAATGGAAACCAAGTCATGTAAGAATTGGCAACCCGAGAGGCAGGTGGAGCCCTAAGTGTCCTCAAAATCCCACAGTGACAGAAGGTTTAGTGCAACCTGGAGATTACTCATGACCGAAGGGGGTCCATCTGACCAACCACTGCAGTCATGTGTGATTTTGGCAAGAATCCAAACTCACTGAAGATGATTTGTGCATGGAGTATACCAGTATATCAATAATAATACATTATAATTAATGACATAGTAACAGCTAAAAATCATATGAAGAAGGTTGGGCATGGTGGCTCACATCTATAATCCCAGCACTTTGGGAGGCCGAGGCAAGAGGATTGCCTGAGCCCAGGGGTTCGAGATCAGCCTGGGAAACTTGGCAAGACCTTATCTCTACTATAAATTAAAAAATTAGCCAGGCGTGGTAGCATGCTCCAGTAGTTCGGGCTACTTGAAAGGCTGAGGTGGAAGGATTGCCTGAGCCCAGCAGGTTAAGGCTGCGGTGGCTGTAAGCATACCATTGCACTCCAGCCTGAGCAACAGAGTAAGACTCTGACTCAAAAAAATAATTATATGAAGTAGTGGTTGACTCCACTCTTAATTTAAAAATTAAAAATGAAAATGTTATCACTTATCTAATTGACAAATCTCTAGAAAACTAACAGAATTGAGTACCTGTCATTGCTAAAGTTATATGTAAATAGGAACTTATAATTTTTGACAAAATGTTAATGAGAACATTCCTTTTGAAGGCTAGCTTTCTCTGATAGGAAGATATAGATAGTTATAAATATCTCCATCCTTTAATACATTAATCTCTTGCTAAGTCAATAAAAATACAATCAAATGAAAGCACAAAGTTGTGCCTACAGACACTGATAACATGGCTTTTTATGATAACAGAAACTGGAAACAATTCTTTTTTTTTTTTTTTTTGAGTTGGAGTCTCACTCTGTCACCCAGACTGGAGTGCAGTGGCCACTCCCAGCCACCGCAGCCTCGACCTGCTGGGCTCTGGCGATCCTTCCGCCTCAGCCTTCCAAGTAGCTGGAACTACAGGCGCGTGCTACCACGCCCGGCTAATTTTTGATTTATTGTAGAGATGAGGTCTCGCCAAGTTGCCCAGGCAGGTCTTGAACCCGTGGGTTCAGGCGATCCACTCACCTCAGCCTGGAAACAATTCTTTAACATCAGTTTTGTCCTTACTTCTTTTAAAAATCATTCAGTGTGACACTCATGGGTGTGAATGGCAACAACATATTGCTGAATACATACAAGTCAGCACACACAGTTTCCTATTTGTCTAATATCACACATTCTCAAAAGTTTATGAAGTAAAGAGATTTCTAGAAGGGAATTAACTGAGATATTAACAATGGTTATTTCTGAGTATTGGGATTTGAACACAGGATATATAGCTATTAGACTTGAATTATCTCACAGTGATAAAGTGAGGTCTTTAGAAACAGAACTCATTCAGTTTTGTAGTGAAAACCAGCAATGCAGAACTACAGAAGGCCTGGTAAAAATGGGGCCATGTATCAAAACAGATTGCTTGAAATAAGAGTTCAGAGAGATCAGGTAGCTCATGCCTGTAATCCCAGCAGTTTGGGAGGCAGAAATGAGAGGACAGCCTGAGCCCAGGGATTCAAGATCAGCCTGGGCAACTTGGCACGACCTAGCCTCTACAGTGAATAAAAAAATCAGCTGGGTGTGGTGGTGTGGGCCTGTAGTTCCAGCTACTTGAAAGGCTGAGGTGGAAGGATTGCCTAAGCCCCTAGGTCGAGGATGTGGTGGCTGTGAGTGTGCCACTGTGCTGCAGTCTGGGTGACCGAGTGAGATTCTGACTCAAAGAGCTCAAAGGAAAAAGAATTTAAGGGAGGCTCCCCCTCAAAATGGAGGAATGTATCCAAGCCAAAGTAGACTGGCTTTTGCAGTGTTTTGCAAGGATAGGCACTCATGGCATTTTGGGCAAGGCACTCTTTCACTGTGTTGCATGTCCCTTGCATAGCAGAGAAGTTCACGTTCCTGGCCCTTACCCACAAGTCTTTGTAACAACCCAAAACACCTACACACACTTGTAAACTGAAAGCCACTGACCTAGGAGACTGAACCTCCTCTAGTGATGTTTGGCTACCACAGGAATAAATTATAAGAATGACTCTGAGAGGAAAAATGGGTGGTTATGAAACCTAGTAAACATTGGATCAACTATTTCATACATTTATTATTCTGAAGCCTTCTTCCCCAACATCTCTACTCTGAGATGTAGCTTTTATTTAGCCCTTACCTACCTTTAACCACTTCTAACCTATCTTTAATCCTTCTAGCTATATACTCACAATAAAAGGATTTTATTTAAATGCATTTTTAGGCATTTTACTATTTATGGATGAAACAGCATTCAATAAACTTTGGAAATTATTTTTAAACTTGTTGACACAGTTACATTTCAATGAAAAAGGGGTGGAGTTTTAAAGAAAAGCTGCTGTGTGACATCTGGGTTCACTAAGTGTATCAGATGACATGCACAGAATTACATTCTTCTGCAGAAAACCCATCCTATGGCCTCTCCAAAAACATTAGGGACACATAAGAAAATAGACACTAAGTAACCAACATGTAATGTCAACAAAATCCTTCAACTCTTCACCTTTATTAACCAACAATTCACACAATTCCAAATTGTAGGGCAAGTAAAAATTGTAAACTCCTACTGGGTGGGGTGCCTCACTCCTATAATCTCAGCACTTTGGGAGGCTGAAGAGGGAAGGTCACTTAAGCCCAGGACAACCTGGGCAACCTAGTGAGACTTTGCCTCTATAAAAAAAAAAAAAAAAATCAGCCAGGTGTGGTAGCATGTGCCTTTAGTTCTAGCTACTTGGAAGGCTGAGGTGGGAGAATCACTTGAGCCCAGCAGGTCAAGGCTGCAGTAGCTGTGAGCGTGTGCCTGCACACCAGGCTGGGCGATAGAGTGAGACCCTGACTTAAAACAAAAGAAAAAAAATTATAGACTCTCATTTGTATTTTTAATATCAACCCTAATAATATCAGCTTATAACAATTCTACCTTATGCATAAATACTTCAGTAGAACTGGAAACATGTACAGTACAAGAAGATGCGATAACACATGGTTTACCAAGCATACTGCCAGCCACCAGGATATCGAAGAGTGTGTCTGCATAGCGACGATAATCTAATCGTGAGCCTGTGGAATCCAGAAACTTGGCTACAGCCTCAAGGTCATCACCAGCTTCATTAAGTCCCTGGACGAGTGTATCCCTGAAGACTGTGGGTTCGAATTTCTCTTTTTCATCTAAAATAAAAAAAGGATAAAATGATTCCTTTCTATGGGCCTCATATTTTCCAGAGACCAATCATACACTTCCCTTGTTCACTGTTCTGTATTTGATAGTGTAGTTGTTTGAAAGGTGAGGGTCAATTTTTCTATCAGATTTCCGAGTTCTGAAACTGATTGTTTAAGACATTTATTCAAGCAAATAATTTGTTTCTGTTCAGTGGGGCCACAAAAATATTTTAAGACTCTAATACACCATGAAACTGATGACTGTTCATATACATTATTCATAGGAGAGGTTAATGTCATCTACTCTCTCTAACCATCAGAGAAAAAACAAAGAGTATGACAATCACAACTTAAATTTGCATTTCATCCAAGATAAAGAAAGGAAGTGACCAACAGGGAATACAAGAGGAAATATAAATGTAAACAAAAGTGGAGAGAAGGAAAATAAGGAAGAATATCTCTACTAAAAGATTGATTACACCAAGATTACTTAAATATTAAATAAATGTTATGAAGTATATGTATTTATTTATAGCTTTGGGGCAGATGCTCTAACATTTTTGGTCTCATGACCCCTTAATACTGCTAAAAAAGTACTGAGGATTCCAGAGAGATTTTTTTACTTATGGAGGTTGCAGCTATGGATGTTAATTTTACTACAAATTACAATAGGGCCAGGTGCTTGCACCTGTCATCCCAGAACTTTGGGAGGTGAGGCTGGAGGATTGCTTGAGGCCAGGAGTTTGAGACCAGCTCAAGCAATATAGTGAGACTCTCCATATCTACAAAACAAAAACAAAAACAAAAACAAAAAACTGCCAGACATGGTGGCATGTGCCTATAGTTCCAGCTACTTGGGAGGCTGATACAGGAGGATTGCTTGAGCCCAGGAGTTTGAGGTACCAGGGAGCTATGATTGTGCCACTGCATTCCACCTAGCTGACAGAGCCAGACTCTGTCTCAAAAAGAATTCAAACACAAAATTTTAGAATATCTATTTATTAAACAAACAAAAGTCAACAAGAAGTATAGCATTACTTCACATTTATATAAATTATTTTAATGCCTGGCTTAATGGCAGACAGACATATCCTCACTTCTACCACGTTCAATTTACTGCAATATCGTACATCCTATAGACTCTGGAAAACTCTACTATAAACTCATGAGAACAATGTGTGAAGGGGCAAATGTCTCAGTACTATTATAAACACAGTTCTGATTTTGTGGAACTCCTAAAGGGATTTTAGAGGACTTAAGAGGATGTAGATATTATGTAGTTTTTAAATCTTTAACAAACACGAATGAGGCAAATATACAAGAATCACAAAGGCACACGTTAAAGGCACAATGACCACTTCAGCGAGGTAGACACGAGAGTGTGAAGGAGAAGCAGTATGGCATGGTGGCTGAAGGTCAGGGCTTGGAAAGAATGTTGGTCTAGACTCTAGCAAGGCTTCTTGTGGAAGGTTGGTTTGAAGCCAGATCTTGAACAAAGCAGAGATCACGTGCTATTCAAAGTAAGTGAAGAAGACAAACCAGAGATCAGACTAGATGGGAAAAAAATGAGTGGATTAAAGGGAAAGGATCTAAGACTCAATTCAAAGGACATCACCTTTTTTTTTTAACCACTTACGTCTGCATATGGGACTAGAGGACCAAAGAATGAACCCAAAACTTAAAAAAAAAAAAAAAATAGGCTGGGTGTTGTGACTCACGCCTGTAATCCCAGCACTTTGGGAGGCCGAAATGAGAGGATTGCTTGATCTCGGGAGTTTGAGACTTGCCTAGGCAACATAGTGAGGCCTAGTGACTACAAAAATTGAGAAATTTGCCTGAGTCCAAAAGGTCAAAGCTGTGGTGAGCCGTGATCATGCCACAGCCCTCTAACCTGGGCGACAGAGTGACACCTCGACTCAAAAAAATTAAAAATAAACAAAAGAGAAAATCAAATCCTAACTCTCTTTAGAGAGATAAGTGAAGATATTAGAAGAAAGAGGAGGTGAAGACAGAGGGGAGGAGTAAGGAAAATATAAAAATATTTCATGAATAAAAAGTTATTGGAAATGAAAAATATAGTAAAAATGTGAAAAATTCAAAGGAAAAAAGAAAAGCCTGAGAATATCTTTTAGAAACAAGAATAAAAATTCAAATACCTAGAAAATAGTAGCAAAAAGAAAAGAAAAAAGATACTTTAAATAACCAAATAATAAGCATAATACAAAGGCAGTGTGAAAAAAAGGAAATTATTTTAAACATGGCAATAAATTTTCACCAAATGGAAGGACGTGAGTTTTTAAATAAAGGGCTGTCTGGCACCCAGTGCAATGGTTGAAAGTGGACCCAGACAAGGTACATTCATTATTGTGAAATTTCAGAATCCCGGGAACAAAGCAACTGTCTGAAGTTTCTGGGGCAAAAAAACAAGTGACATCTGAAGTATCAAGAAACAGAATGGCATTGAATTGCTCAACAGAGCTACCAGAACCCAGAAGAAATGTCTTCGAAATTCTGAGGGAAATTAATTTCCAACCTAGAATTACGGTCAGTGTTCAGCTAAAACATTAAGCAAGTAAGGGTAGAATGAATCTGTGAAACACACAAGGCCTCAAAAATAGAGAATCACTAAGGAGTAAGCTCATGAGGTCCCAGGAAATAGGGCGAAAACATGGCACAGGCCATAGTACTCTCTGGTATGATGTTGAAACAACATTTCCAGCATTTCATGTGGACACCTCTACAGCTGGCCTAGACAGCAAGTTGACCAGGAGAGAGTTCAATCAAATGTAAGAATTCCTTCAATTTTATCTCTGCCAGAATTCCTCAAATGTTTTGTCTAAAGATTATACAACAAATGGAAAGGTGAGGGTTGGCTAGTTTTAAGGCACAGAAAACTAAGCCAAAAACTAAGATACATTGATACATGAATGAAATCCAGAGGTAACAAAACAGTGTTCAGAAAAAGAAAAGCAATCAAAAGAACAGTTCAGATGAGGATAGCATGTACAAAGTCACAATAACATAAACCCTAAACAATGGTCTGGCAGAAACAATGATATAATGAAGGGATAGAGGGGGGATGGGAGGTGGGAGAGTGGCAGTGAACGAGCTGAATCCTCCTCGCGGCCCCTAGTAGGAAGTGTATATTTCATACCCCCAACAGAAAAGTCAAGAACCAGTCAGACCCATGTGCAGGCACAGTTTTAATAAAATTCAAAACTTCGTTGAAAAACCACAGAGCAACTGCCTAGTTTGCTCAGTGGTCTAAAGGAATGGGCTGTAAATGGTTAACACCAATCTCATCCGCATTAGAACTAGAGAAGAATGGCATTCCCAGTACCAGTCAGAGTCACACAGCGTGAGATACCATAAAGACATACATAAATTAACCGGAACAACATTCATCATGAACAAGAGATGAAAAGTCCTTTTGATGCTGTAAGCAAAACATTATGCAGCCAAGAACATGCAAATGTTGACTGCAGGAAAAATATAATTAGGGTCTTGTTGTGTGGAGGGGGAGGAAAAACAGATAGGAACTCCCCAGGAATGTATTATGTGGGACTGGAGGAGGGGACAACGGTCTCCATGTTTCAAGAGGCACCCGCTGGCAAGCAGAGAAAACCTGACCTCCTACTCAGGGTTCAGCCAAAGGGTAATTCTCTTTGCCCCTCGGAGAGAGATGTTTTCTTTCCTATGATGTGCGAACAGCAGAAGTAAAAGGACCTCAGCTGTTGATTAAGTCTTGTGACCAGCTTCCAGAATCAATTGAGGCCATCCCCACAATGGCCCGACAACACGCTTGGATGCTGATTTCAGGTGATAGGACAGATTTTTGATAACTTGAAAAGTACAAATGAAGGCACTGGGAAATATAAGTTGGTAAACAAGGAAAAACCCAGACTAGGCCAAGAATCCATGCTTTGAATTTAAGAGATACCTTAAAAACTTGTTTGTAAAAAGGCCTTCATCCTTCCATTATACTTTTCCAAAAGAATTACCAAGAAAAAGGCAAAGGAAGACAGCAAATCTTAGCCAAGGATATGTCAATAAGTGAGCAATAACGTTTAGGTCAAAATGATCACTAAGAGCTTGGGAGTCTGATGGCATGATAGAACAAATAACTATAATTATTTTTTCATTAATGCATTAATTTATAGTAGTGAATTACTGAAAAAAAAAGCTCCTACCTGCTATGACAAAGTGCCCATGAAGAAGAAAAAAAATCCCTGTATGAGAACATGGAAAAGAACAAGACTGGGGATTTAAGAAACAAGACAACATTCTACCCAAGGAATCTTTTTCATTTGAAATAACAGTATTTGTAGTCTGTATTTTATTTGAGAACATTCTAGCAGCAATATGCCATTGCCTTCTTGAATTTCCATCCTGTAGTTAAAACCTTCCTTAAAATGAGAAGTGAGTAATTAGGGTCTCAAACTTAAATTGTGCTGGTAAATCCCAAGTGTGACCTGAAGAGTTAGTCAAAATAGCCGTTGTACTTACAGAGAGAAATAGGCTCATTTCCAACATGCGAATATGCCTCTATGTTACTTAATTTGCATACTATGACAACTGCAGTAACTGGCTAATAAACATCTTCCCAACCCATTAATGAAGTGATAAATAACATAACCTTCATCCCTTTCTGAATGTCACTGAGGTATATAAATGAATTAAAAAATCATGTATTTTCTACCTATATGCACAAACATATATAGTCACATGTATGTTTCAAGATTTAAAGGTTTACTCAATTAGTTACTAGCACACTTACGGTAAATCTAAGAGTGATTTAAAACAAACAATAGTCTTGGAGAGAAACCTGAGTACTTGGTCACTGTGGATACCTGTTATTTGGTCATCGTTTTTCTCCTGTTTTCATTTAATTTAATCCAATTTCCCTAAACATTTACAGAAAGGCCAGTTCAGTTATTAAATATTTCATTTAGCAAAGTAAAATGATGGCTCAGGAGAGAAACTGTTATCCTTTTGGGTTCCTGCAAGCCACCATAGAAAACATAATTACTTTGAAAAATATATAAGCACGATGTGTTTCATAAAGAAAAAGAGCGTCTGAATGGAGTTCTGTAGAGTATCCTACCAATATGTTTGTATTTTAATGTTAAATAGTTAGCAATACATTACTATACTAACTTGGCATGAAAGAGCATTAGCTTTGCTAGGAAAGAGTTTCAAAGTGTAGACAGATCCTCAGAAAACAGCTGATCAAAATGACCTTAAAATAACCTCAGTTGGTTTTTTTTCGTCAGCTCTATAAAACTGCTAACCATTTATTTGAAGTCAGCTCCTTCATAATAGCAAAAGAAAAAAAAAAAAGCCAAGGATGATGAATCATCAGGAGGGAATTCACTACTACGAAGAGTTAAAAAAAAAATGAGGTTGACTCGACTTTTTTCCCCAATCAGCAGTTTGGCACAAAATGGCCCAAGTGTTGCGTGACTCCCCATCAGACCTGAGTTATACAAATCCAGAGCAACTGATAAGTAATACACATTTCTCAGGAGCTCTCCCCACGAACTCCAGCAGGACAATCCTGAGTCAGAGGCAAACCTGTTCAGAAGGAGAGAAACCCTGTTTGGTTCTAAACTGAAGACAACTGTAAGTGTATTCGTTGAATCACGTCTGCTGTTGTGCAACACATTCCTGGGCCCTCTCTTGAGCTCAGTTACAGTGAATCAGCGTCACACTATAATAAAGCTGTCTGAGCTGGAGGATCGAGGTCCAAGATTAACACATTCCCTCAGCAGGCAGGCAATGGCGGGCTATCTGCCCTCACAGTTGGGCAGATATTAACTCTTATCACATTACTAGGCTCCACAATACCTCACCTCTAATTAGGTTTCTGAACCATTTTGTTCATTACCGAGAAGCCCTTTTGAAAACATCCACGTCATTTTCCCATCAAGACTGCCTTCAACAATGAATGCATTCTGGTTAGCACCTTCTGTTGGATATCTGCTTCCAGATCTCACTGGGGATAGGGAGTGGAGACACAGTTTGCAGGAATAAGATGAAGAGTATATAGAGAGAGGTGATCCAGGCTATACTTGTATTAATTCAGCTTATGAGAATGAGCCACGAACAACAACAAAAATAGAAAAAAGAAAGCACAAGACAGAAAGACTGTACAAAGTAATCACTGTCTTGGTTACTTTAAAAATTTTTTAATTTTCATTTTTTATTGTGAATGTGAAGCTTTCCAGCAAGGCAGCATACAGTTAAGTTTTAACTACCATTTACTGATTCTTGCAAACTCTTGTGCTCCAAATGCTCTATTGTATTATAACTCCTTCCCTTCCTCTTCTTTTTTTCTTTTTTTTTGAGTTGGTATCTCATCCTGTTGCCCAGGCTGGAGTGCAGTGGTATCATCACAGCTCATTGAACCTTGAACCTCCTGGGCTCAGGTGATCCTTTTGCCCCAGCCTCCTGACTGCCATGACTGCCACCATGTCTGGCTAATTAAAAATTTTTTTTTGTAGTCACAAGATCTCGCTATGCTGTCCAGGCTGATCTCAAACTCCTGGGCTCAATCTGTCCTCCCACCTCAGCCTTCCAAAGTGCTGGGATTATAGGTGTGAGTCACTACACCTGACTGCAACTTATTTTCTATCTACATGAGTAGACTTGCTACTGAAGTCAGCACAGCACTTCAAGAAAACATAGGCTGCCAAAGGCGTGTAAATGGGGCTATTAATGAAACAATTTAGCTCTTAGAAATCACTGCATGGAATTATGCTTCATTTATCTTTATACATGATACTTCCTTAAATATTTTTCAGTCATACCTTTCAACATTATTTAACTTAATCATCCAGATCATCTTTCCTCTTTGAAAAACTTTCCCTATTAAGTTTCAGCTCAACTCTTCTTACATCCAAGAGGACCTCTATATAATTATGCAAAACCGACTAAATATAAACTCTTGTTTAAAATATTATTTACGCAGAAAGAATGGTAAAATGAAGATGATATAAAAAAGTCACTCATACAAATAGACATTTTACCAGTCATCATCAAACTACATCTATAACGACTCTTCTTAACAATAAAAGACACCTGAAAATCTCATGAGGTTTAAGGGTATTTAGGGCAGCAGATTTGAATTTCTAAAAAAGTAAACACCTCTTTGATATCTTACTCCCTAATTTACTTTTCTCTGTTTTACCATCGTTGCCATCAACACTTTCTCAAAAAAAGCAAAAACCAAATGCAAATGCTGATGTCAAAAACAGTAAAAGTTTTTGACAGTAAAGCTGTCATAACATCCCATAAGAATAACCTGAACAGATAGCATTATCTCCATTTAGTGGATAAAGACATATAGCTCAGGCAAGTTAAATGATTTGTCTAACTTCAAACACCTAAGGAAATGGCAGTTCTATGGCTTGACTCCAGAACTTGTGATCCTACATTCAGAGCTCAAATAAGGGCAATTCGTGAGGTTAGCTGGAAACAGGGATCATTTATTTTTATTTTATTTTATTTTATTTTATTTTTTTATTTTGAGTTGGAGTCTCACTCGGTCGCCCAGACTGGAGTGCAGTGGCCGCTCCCGGCCACTGCAGCCTTGCCTGCTGGGCTCCGGCGATCCTTCCGCCTCAGCCTTCATTTAAATCCTTCTTCTCCAGTCTTTTACTTTGATGAGAACTTTAAACACACACACGACAACCACAGTCACACACCCACAAAAACACAACATAACCTACCCCTTTTCCGAGTTTTGAACCGCTGGCCTGTTAGCACTGGCTTCTGATGCTTATTCATAAAATTTCTGAAACCAAAGAAAACAAAAATTATGTATTTCAAACAAGCAGTTCCCATGAAAAATAGATGACTAATAAGCATATATTCAACCTCGTCCATCACTGAATATAAATAAACTTTTTAAAATGAAATCTAAGTTTATCAGACCAGCAAAAATTTTAACATTTACCAATAGCCAGCACTGGCAAAGAATGCAAGTAAAAAGCCATAGACATCAAGTTTGGCAGAAAGTTTGAACTCCACACAATACTGTCAGGAAGCATTTGGCAAGTAGCTATAAATATTTATATGTGCATAGCCTTGGCCCAACAATACCTTACTGGGAGATTATCCTGCGGTTATACCCATATAGACGAATGCAAATATACTTGTGTATGTGTATGAGTAAAAAGATTTAGTTGCAGCATTGTTGGATTCCTGAGAAAATGGAAAGTGAAGTGCTTATAAATATGAGTCTGGCTAAATAAGCTATCAAGAGCCACCAAACAGAACATCATGAAGTCCTATGAAAGGAGGCAGATCTCACGGTTCCACATTCCTGGCCCTGGCTACCTCTGACTGTGTATGGACATTCAATCCCCATCTCTCCCTGTCACTCACTGAGTTCCAGCTCTACTGATCTGTTTTTCTTCCAAGGCCCGGTTTCTGAGGCTCTATGCCTGCCTCTTTCAGGGAGGGGCACCCCCCACTGTCCACGGCTTACTCCCTGATTTCATTCAAATGCCTCCTTCTCAGAGATGCCTTCCCTGACAGTCTCTACAAAAGTGGTCCTTTGTCACTGTCTCTCCTTACCCAGCTTTATTTTTCTTCAGAGGCTTCACCAGGATCTGCCTTGTTATTATTATCTGTTTGCGGTCTATTTCCCCATGAGACTGTAACCTCCATGAGGGTGGAGGACTGTGAGTTTTACACCAATACTGTATCTTTAGCTCCTAAATCCTGAGCCAAGAGGAAGCGGGTGATAAATGCTTGTCAAAAGAGCTTCTGCACCGAAATGGAAAGATGTTCAAGGCATATTGCTACTGAAAAAAGACAAGTTGAATAAAAGAATTTAAAGTATTTGGCTAAAAAGGAGGCGAATAGGATATATGCTTTTCCATGCAAGGAAAATGTAAGAAGACTACCACCCACTGTTGACAGGTTTTTAAATTTTTTTGTTTACCTCAGTGGATGTGGATTTGGATACTTTATATTCTTCTACTAGATTTAATATACAATTAAAAAAAGAAATTATCTGTGGAAAAAAGTCTAAAACCTGCTCCACAAGACTGCTTACAATTGAGAATAAACTTGCCGGCATAAATATTGTAAACTAAAAATGTGCCTAAACTGCTTAAATTATGAAGACCAAACACTTAAAATAATGGGCATTTTACAAGTACGTTATTTCATTATCTTTCAAAGCTTTTAACAATTGATTTGAAAATGTCTAGATTTCTTCAACTACTTACACCACGAAACAATAAAAAATGTTTACAATAATCAAGTAAATTAATTATTCCCCAAAGTTTTCCTAAAAATCCTTAATAACATGGAAAATTGCTGTTTAATTTATGCACCAAATCTTCCTTCTTTCCCGCTTCCAACTGAAACTTGCACCTTGACTTAAAGCAAACTTAATTATTGAAAACTCTAAATGAATCATTATCTTAGAAGTGAAACTAATTAAAAATAATAAACAAAAAAGTAATTTATTTGATGGTTTGAGTAGAGAGAATTTTTATCAATCCTTTAAGTAAAAAGAATTTGATACATCATGCTTTGAAGGAACTTTAGGTCAGAATCCATGACCTCAAGGAACCTAGTGGGAGGGATAAAATCCTAACATTTGCACGACGATGTGATAGTTGAAACACAGACCAGATCAAGGGTACAGAAAGTAACTGGTTGCTGTTTGTATATAAGTCAACAGCCACATATTGAATGCTATAAATTTAATCAATGAAATCCCATATCATTTGATGGATGTTGGAAATACAGTTTCTAATGCACTATTTATATTCAACTCAAAACTCATTCATTCAGAAATTTCCCTGTTGATATTTTCAACAGATTCACTCTGGATCAGCAAAAAAATTTTATTGGTGCAAAAGTGATGATGATATGTGTTTTCCTCATTGTCTACACATTTCTTAAATTCAACAAATATCACACAAAATGTATTCTTGTGTTTGCAAAGAAAAATATCGCTCAAGAGTATGGGTCTTGTACAAAAATGCAAAAACAACTAACCTGAAACCTCTCCAGCAGGGAAATATGCAAGCAAGGGATTACTCTCTGCTAAAGCTGTTTTTATATATACTTATTTTTAGAGATGGGTGTCTCAATATGTTGCCCAGGCTGGCCTCGAACTTCGGGCTCAAGTGATCCTCTTGCCTCAGCTTCTTGAGTAGGTGTGACGACAGATACACACCACAGCACTCGGCTAAAGAATTTTTTTTTAATTTTGTAATTCAAAAAATTTAAGGTGTGAGTTCTCTCTTAAATTTTTATTTTGGAGTTTAGAATGGAATTCCCTAATTAGCTCTATCTTTGCACCTTGTTTCTATTTCTTCTATTAATGGAGAATTACCACCAAACAGCCTATGAGACAATTACTTTATTTTCAAAATCTTTAGTGTTTATACTTACTTTACCTCTAAGCACAAATTTTGTTTCTTCATAGCCCAGATGTATGGGCTTACTTTTCTCACCCTCAATATGTTCCACGTGGAGAATGATGTAACACGTAAACATAAAAATGTGTATGCAAAGAGCTGGGCATCAACACAAAAAATTAAAACAAACAAGCAGAAAACTCACCCACTGGTAGTGACAGATTAAATGAAGATATTATGTCCTCCAAGAGTATCTATCCTTTAGCTGTTACTATTTGGAGCTGAGGTCCGGCTTCCCTCTAAATTTAGCTCTCATGCTACACTATGATCTGCTCCAGTGAGGGTCAGCCTTTATAAGGTACTCACTGAGCTCTTATAAAAGCCCTGGCCTAAGAGAAGAAGCAAGGGCACTTTGAATAAGAAACTGAGCTAGCTTAAACATTGGAAATACAAAGAAAGAGTAACAAAGACAGTTCTCTCAGGCCACTACCAAAAGCTAACTTTTAGTACTCTGCACTACCATTTACAATTTAAAATCAACTAACTAAAAATACATCAGTTAAAAAAAGAAAAGTTGAACAGAATCCTCGAAGCCAAATTTGTCTGGGATACAAACTATGCATCATGACAATTTGGTTTCAATTAAAACAACGAAAAGCCAAACACACAAAATTAAGCACATGTCCCACCAAAATGAAACAGTTCCAAGGTTTAAAAGAGTGTTAAAAATTGTAAGGCAGCTGGGCTCGGTGGCTCAGCCTGCAATCCCGCGCTTTGGGAGGCTGAGGTGAGTGGATTGCCTGAGCCCGCGGATTCGAGACCCGCCTGGGCAACTTGGCAAGACCTCATCTCTACAATAAATCAAAAATCAGCCGGACGTGGTAGTGTGTGCCTGTAGTTCCAGCTACTTGGAAGACTGAGGCAGAAGGATTGCCAGAGCCCAGCAGGTCGAGGCTGCAGTGGCCAGCAGTGGCCACTGCACTCCAGTCTGGGTGACAGAGTAAGACTCCAACTCAAAAAAAAGAAAAATTTTAGGTAAAATGGTAAACAAAATGGATTTAAGTATCTCACGTGTCATCTAAGAGACTCTGTTTCTTGAATACTCCAAAATATAAAAGACCATAAAATTACAAAATATATAAAAGACTCTAAAAATACTAAAATGATCCAATCACTAAAATTTAGAAACTAGATCCTCTGTTAATGAATTAAATACTTTAAAATAAATTCCTATTTAAGTGCAAATTGAAAGGTTTAATTGAAAGACTAGGTCTAGCCAGGCATGGTGGCTCATGCCTGTAATCCCAGCACTTTGGGAGGTGAAGGCAAGAGGATTGCCTGAGTCCAGGGGTTTAAGACCAGCCTGGGCAACTTGGTGAGACCGCATCTCTATGATAAAACAAAAAATTTGCCAGGTGTGGTGGTCTGTGCCTGTGGTTCCAGCTACTTGGAAGGCTGAGGCTGAAGGATCACCTGAGCCCAGCCGGTCGAGGCTGCAGTGGCCATGCGTGTGCCACTGCATTCCAGCTTGGGTGACAAAGTGAAACTCTGACTCAAAAAAAAATTAGGTCTAACATATTAGCTATACTTCACCCTACCTTACTCTCTTAAACTCCAAAGGGTCTGTTCAAGCTTCCATCCCTTAACTCCCAACCAGTCTCTGGGCCCAGGTAGAACAATGTGCCACTGGCCGGATCAATCTCATGGTAACTGCACACTAATCCTTTCAATTGCCCGGGCCACCTTAAGCGGATGGGCACCTTGGCTATCGGCTGACCAGTCTTGACTAGTACTTACCTTTCTTTCTCTCCATTTTGCAGAGGAACTGACCTACACGGGAACGTCCCTACAAGGGAGTGACTGTCCTTGCCTAGTAATCCAGAAGTTTTGTCTTAGGCTCTATTTTTGACCATTCTTCTGGTCTAGTCCATGTTTGAACTATGATAACCTGCCTTATACAACATGCTATCATAGTAATATATGCTATGCATATAATAACTACACTATTCACACAAGCTTAACTTTATGAACAACATATAGACTCTACAGTGGGGTCATGACATTTTTTTTCTGTAAAGAAATAAAAGGAAAATATTTTAGTCTATGTGGGCTAGACAAATAGGTTTCTGTTCCAACTACTTAATTCTGCTGTGAGTTTGAAAGCCGCCACAGACAATATGCAAACAGATGTTCATGGTTGTATTCCAACAACACTGTTAACAAAACAAGGGGTGGACTAGACTGGGCCCCCAGGTGGTAGTTTGTGAAGCCCTATCTAGAGCAGTATATCCAATCAAGCTGTCTATGTTGCCTAATATGGTAGCCACTCTTGAGCCCTTGAAATGTCACTCATGTAACTGAGAAACTTGAACAGCAGTGTGGTCAATGGCCACCATATCGGGCAATGCAGTTCGAAAGCAATCTGTACGGCTCCCCAAACACTTAATTTTAACAAAAAGGTAAAAATACACTTAAAAAAACCAAACTTTCTAATTAATATTTTTCAAATAAAGTGGCTCTGAGGAGCATTTGGCACAAATTTCAAAGCCACATGGCTATAGTGAGAACAAAAGAAAAAGTACTGCACTTTAAAGTAAAACTCTCTGTGGTCAATTTGCTTAAGACTTTGGAATCTAAAAATTATAGGACAACAATGTCACCTCTAAAGTAAAAGTGTCTCATAGATACAACAGCAATACATTACACTCGAGAAAATGGAGCCCCATTCCTGCAATGTTCTCAGGAACTACTTTATGCTCAGCAGCAAGTTTCAAGAATTACTTTTTATTCCACATTCTAAATGAGTGAAATCATTAACCAATTTAAAAAAACCTAAATATTACCCATGGTCATAAAGTATTCTCCTTTCCATTAAAACTGGCAAAAAAATTTATAAAATCCTTTACAGAAAGTGTTGGGTCCAGGAGTCTTTTGGGTTGATAACATTGTAGCATCACTCTCCCAAAAGAAACAAAAGTAATTAAATTGGCTCTAAAAGTTTATATTATTAACATATCAAAGCAATAAACTAAATATATGCCTATAATAATGCTATAAAATGCGTTGCCCAGAATAACATGAGCTTGTTTAATAACCTTATCGCGATTTTTTCAGTTAATGGCCTCTTCATGCTCAAAATCAATCAGGCTCTACGAAACACTTAATTATATCTCCTAACAAATTCTATGAAAGTTGTAGTATTTGTAATAATTGAAAAAAATATATTAAAGTTTAAAATAGCAGACAATCTAATTAAAAAAGAACAGTGTTTTCAAATAAAATCAGATGGTCCTTTCTTTGATAAAATAAAATTGTTGTTATACTCATGTTCCCTATATTCATCCTTAAAAATAGAAAAGGACATAAGTATCTCTCTTAAAAATCATGAAACTTAATTGCTCCCTCCTAAAACATTTACAAACATATTTTCTAGTGGGAAACATTAATGGTGCAATCTTTAATTGTGCTAAGTAACTACGTTATAAGAAAGGAATGATCACAGTTCAAAGAAATTGTATTGTGAAAGAGCACTAAGAATTAAAGATGTTTATCTAAATCTCCCTTAAGAAAGCATAAAGGACCTGGCTCAGTGGTTCAGCCTGTAATCTCAGCACTTTCAGGGGTTGAGGCGAGTGGATTGCCTAAGCCCACCGGTTCGAGACCAGCCCGGGCAACTTGGTGAGACTCATCTCAACAATAAATAAAAAATTAGCTGGGTGTGGTGACGTGTGCCTGTAGTTCCAGCTACTTGGAAGGCTGAGGTGGAAGGATCACTGTGAGCGTGTTACTACTACACTCCAACCTGGGTGACGGAGTGAGACTCCAACTCAAAAAAAAAAAAAAAAAAAAAAAAAGAAAGAAAACATAAAGTTTCCATGTTAATGTTTCCCAAACTATCACATACCTTAAACTTATTTGTATACCTAAGTTCTAAATGCTTTCTAGAAATATTCCAAAAATTACATCTTAAGTATCTATGCACAACCTCTTTATAGAAACAAATCAAGGCAGTTTCATGATGTCACTTACTTTATTTCAATGGTGGTATTATCAACAACTTTTAGGAAGTATAACTTAACCCCTAAAGTACTCCCACGGTACTAATCAAGTCATGCCTTCTACTTAAAGCAATCTCTTAGAAGCACTTTAGGGAATGTACATTTCTTTCTTGCCTCACCCCCCACCCCCCTACTGGCCCAGGTGGCCTCTCTCCCAGATCTGTCCCTTCCCCCAACAACTGGCCAGATCACCCTTACAGAACGTCTGATCTTGCTGATGTCATTCTTATGTATCTCTCAACATTTTGAAAAACACAAACACAAATACACTACCCACATATTGCGTACTTTGGTTTTTAGAAAACTCATCTTTCAAATATGTTTCAGGCTGTGCATGGTGGCTCATACCTATAATCCTAGCACTTTGGGAGGCTGAAGCAGGACAATTGCTTGAGGCCAGAAATTCAAGACCAGTCTGGGCAACATAGTGAGACTTCGTCTCTACAAAATTCCAAAATAATAATAATAACAACGACAATGATGATTATGATGGTTCAGGGTATTTTATTTTATTTTTTTGAGTTGGAGTTTCACTCTGTCACTCAGGCTGGAGTACAGTGGCGTACTCACAGTCACCCCAGCATCGACCTGCTGGGCTCAGGCGATCCTTCCGCCTCAGCCCTCCAAGGAGTCGGAACCACAGGCATGCGCCACCACACCCAGCTCATTTTTTGATGGATTGTAGAGATGAGGTCTCACCAAGTTGCCCTGGTTGGTCTCGAATCTATAGGTTCAGGCAATCCTCTCGCGTTGGCCTCCCAAAGTGCTGGGATTACAGGCTTGAGCCACTGCACCCAGCCTCAGGGTATTTTAACAACAAAATGCCCTAAACCCTCTGCTCTAGGTAAGTTAAGACCTTCAGAACGTTTACCTACAAGACAACATGCTTGTGACAACTGCATACCTCCAATATTGAAGTTGTAAATTCTGAAAATATAGAGAAATTTGAGACATAAAACAAGAAAATATCAAATGTCTAAATGTCCAGCTGTGATTCAGACAGTTATTAGTGCATCAAGTACTGGGGGGGAAGGGATGTCTATTATGAGTCAGGCATTGTACCAGCACAGTGGTCTCATCCAGGGTAACTAGTAGTTTTATCCCTGAGGGGGGCATTTGGCATTGTCTGGAGACATTTTTGATTGTCATGACAGGTGGGGGTGGGAGCTGGCAGCTGGTAGGTAGAGGCCAAAGATGCTTCAAACAGCCTACCACCTATGATACACAGGAAAGCCCCACAACAAAGCATCATTCAGTCTGAAATTTCAGAAGTGCTGAGGATGAAAACCCTACACTAAGAGAGGAAACAATGGTGTGCAAAGCCAGAGACGGTTCCTGCCCCCAAAAGGGCGACACATTTGCACCTGAGCAGACATTTCACTGAATGATGTGTTTACATTTGCCAAACACTGATGTCAAATTTCAGAGAAAAAAGCCCAAATGTATCACAGATGGGTATCACAAATCAAAAGCACATTTGTAGAATGTACAAAATAAGGCCAGGCGTGTTGGCTCATGTCTGCAATCCCAGCTAGTTAGGTGGCTGAGACAGAAGGATTGCCTGAGTCCAGTAGGTGGAGGATGCAATGAGTCCACGATTGGACCACTGCACTCCAGCCTGGGCGACAGAGCAAGACCCTATCTCAGAAATAAATAAGTAAAAACATACATGATAAATGATATATAACTTTAAAATGTACAAAATAAATGTCTCCCACAATCTCTGATAATAGCACTTATTTCTACATTGGCAACTTTACATCCTACAATATTTAGGGGCAGGGCAGAGGGCAGGCAAGAATATGGGTTTTTATGGAGAAGGTGAAAGAAACAGCCGCCGAACACCAGCGGGCAAACTTGCTCTTCTTTAAGGCCATTGCGAAAATGGGAACAAAAACAACAAAGAGAAATTTTAAAATGCAATGTATCATTGAAAGTGAAATTGTCTAATTTTTATGACTTGGGGAAAATAACATGCTATGTAGATACAGCAAAATGCAACATTCTATTGACATGATGTGATCTTGGTTTTATAAAATACACTGGCACCCAACAGTGGTCAACAAAAGCAGTGGATTCAAGGGAGACAGCTTATCCCTTTGTCTATACTTGTCTATACTTGCTGTAATATAAACATAAGGATATATCATTTTAACAATTAGAAAATTGTACATATATAAAGTGAAAAAACCTTAACATCTCTTGAAGTTCAAACCAAAAGAGTCACAAGCAACAATAACACAAAAAGAAATGTCACAGGAGCTAAAAAGCATCCTTTACTAAAAGAAACCAAGGTTCCTTGGATGAATGGCTGATTCCAAGGTTGGAGCAGAGAAGATTCACTACGATTACGAGACAGTTTGCATCAGGAAACACAAAAGTGGCTCACATCTGTAATCCCAGCACGTTGGGAGGGAGAGGCGAGAGGATTGCCTGAGTCTGGGAGTTTGAGACCAGCCTGAACAACTTGGTGAGACTTCATTTCTACAATATATCAAAAAAATTAGCCCGGCTCATTGGTTCTAGCTACTTGGAAGGCTGAAGCAGGAAGATCACATGAGCACAGCAGGTTGAGGCTGCAGTGGCCATGATAGCACCACTGCACTCTAGTCTGAATAACAGTATGAGACTTTGACAAAAAAAAAAAAGTGTTGCAGAAGAAAATTAAAATAGAACAAGACAACACAGAAACATCTTGAGGACAATTCCACTGGCCTAGCCTGGGACAATTTGAGCACCAAAATAATTAAGGACAGCAACGACTAGTAACACACTGAATAAAACCAGAATCCATAGGTTCATGTTCATAACATTACATTCAGTTTAAAGAAAACTTTTTTTTTTTCAGTACACAAGAAAAGGGAAGTAATAAGGAGGAGGAGAAAAAATATTTTCTTTCAGAAGAATGCCAACTAATAATTAGAGAAGGAAATGTGGAATTAGAATATCACCGTTTTGCTACCATCATATCAAAAATTGATTCATGCAAGTTATCAATATATGCTCAATCTGTGTGTGTGTGTGTGTGTTGGGGGGGGAACCTGATGATCAACCCAATACCTAGCCTCAAAGCATCTTCATATAAACTAAAAAAGAAAAATAGTAATTGCACCTTGGAGAAACAAGACAAGACTTAACCAAGACACAATGAACAATCATTTCTCTTCAGATGTTTCACACTGAGGTCAGATCGCTCATGTGGTATTCCAGACAAAAATGTATTACCTGAGTATCTAATCATGAAAAAGTAAATGCATATCTAGGGACATCTGCCAAGAAAACTGGACTGTATTCTTCAAAAATATCAAGGTCTTTAAAAAATAAAGACTGAGTCAGGTATGGTGGTTCGCACTTGTAATCCCAGCACTCTGGGAAGCCGAGGTGAGAGAATTGACTGAGTCCAGGGGTTCGATGCCAGCCTGGGCAACTTGGTGAGACCTGTCTCCATAATAAATTAAAAAATTAGCCAGGGGTGGTAGCGCGTGCCTGTAGTTCCAGGTACTTGGAAAGCTGAGGCGGAAGGATCACCTGAGCCCAGCAGGTCGAAGCTACGGTAGCCATGAGTGTGCCACTGCTTTCCAGCCTGGGTGACAGAGTGAGACTCTAATTCAAAAAAACAAAAAAACTGAAGACCGAAGAACCATTTCATATTAAAGAGGTACCAAAAGGACATAGCTGAATGCAATACACAATCCTGGACTGAGTGTTTTACTGGAGTGCCTAAAAACATTTTTGGGGGCACGTTTTTAAGAAAGGAAAAAATTGTAATACTCAATAAGATGAATACAAGTCATGTTGCAATTACAAGAGGTGCTTAAAGCAGTTACCATCAGCATTCAGACACTTCTGATGATGGTGGATATTTCAACATCTCTTAAAATATGTATAATGTATTTTTTGGTACATACAATTATAAATAGTCATATATGCACATATATAGGCACCAATTGTCCCAATAATATATAGATACATATAGATATGTGTGTGTGTATATATATAGACATATATATATGTAGATTTCATTTAGCACTGTGGTTCTGTAAGAGAAGTATCTTACTCTCAGGAAAATGAAACTGAAGAAACAAGAGATAAAGGCACAGAGTATATGCAATCTACCCTCAAACAGATCAGAAATAAAAATGATCAAGTGTATATAGAATCATGGAGCAAAGGCAGACACAAGAAACCGTACATATTTTAGGGACTGTCCTTCAGCAAGAAGGATTTGAGAAACTGAAAAAGTCCAGGAACCTGAGCTACACAGGGTATTTTCTGGGACTGCTTAGAAATAAAATTTGCCACAGAGAAAGGTAACATAACAACGGGGGGGGGGGGGGGAATCCCTTCTTTACCGAAAACAAACTTTTTTTTAAAATAAATTTTTTTTTTAAAGAATAAAATCATGTCACTTGTGGCAACATAGATGAACTCAGAGGATATTATATTAAGTGAAATAAGCCAAGCACAGAAGGGCAAATACCGCATGATCTTGCTCACATATGGAATCTAAAAAGGTTGACCTCGGCTGCGTGTAGTGGCTCACGTCTGTAACCCAGCACTTTGGGAGATGGAGGTGATAGGATTGCCTGAGTCCAGGGGTTGGAGACCAGCCTGGGCAACTTGGCGGGACCTCACCTCTACAATAAATAAAAAAAAAAATTTAACCAGGCATGGTGGTGCGCGCCTGTAGTTCCTGCTACTTGGAAGACTGAGGCAGAAGGATCACCTGAGCCCAGTAGGTTGAAGCTGCAGTGGCCGGGAGCGTGCTACTGCCTGGGCGACAGAGTGAGACTACAACCCCCCACCCCCCTCACCCCAGCCAAAAAAAAGTTGACTTCATATAAGTAGAATAGTTGCCAGAGACTGGGAAGAACAGGAGTGTAGAGGATGGGCAGGGTTGATCAATGAGTACAAAGTTACAATTAAATAGGAGGAGTAAGTTCTAGTGTTCTACTACATAGCAGGGTGACTCGAGTCAACAATGTCCTGTATTCTTCAAAAGAGCTAGGAGAGAGGATTTCGAATGATCTCTCCACAAAGAAAATACAAATGTGGCCGGGCTCGGTGGCTCAGCTTGTAATCCTGCGCCTTTGGGAGGCTAAGGTGAGTGGATTGCCTGAGTCCGCAGGTTCGAGACCCGCCTGGGCAGCGAGACCTCATCTCTACGATAAATCAAAAAATCAGCCGGGCGTGGTAGCGCATGCCTGTAATTCCGGCTACTCGGAAGGCTGAGGCGGAAGGATCACTGGAGCCCAGCAGGCCGAGGCTGCGGTGGCCGGGAGCGGCCACTGCACTCCAGTCTGGGTGACAGAGTGAGACTCCAACTCAAAAATAAAAAAAGAAAAAACAAATGTGTGAGGCGATGAATATGCTAGTTACCCTGATTTGATAATTACACAATGTATACATGTATGGAAAGGGCACATTGTTCCCCATATATGTATGATTCTTATGTGTCCATTGAAAGCAAAACAAAACTTGCCAGGTGTGGTGGCTCATGCCTATAAGCCCAGCACTTTGGATGGCTGAGGCGGGAAAACTAGTTTGAGCCCAGGAGTTCGAGACCAGCCTAGGCAACGTAGTGAGATTTCATCTCTACAAAAATAAAAAAACTTGCTAGGCATGGAGGTGTGCATGCTTGTAGTCCCAGCTACTCGGGAGGCTGAGGTGGCACACACCTGTAGTTCCAGCTACTTGGAAGGCTGAGACGTAAGGATCGCCTGAGCCCAGCAGGCTGAGGCTGCAGTGGCTGCAAATGTGCCACTGAACTCCAGCCTGGGCTACAAAACGAGACTCAAAAGAAAAAAATAATTTCCCCAGAGTCTACATTCCTTTTTTTGTTTTTTGAGACAGAGTCTCACTCTGTGGCTAGGGTGCAGTAGCAAAATCACAGCTCACTGCAGCCTCCACCTCTTAGGCTCGGGTGATCCTTCCACCTCAGCCTCTGAAGTAGCTGGGACTAGAGTTGTGTGCTACCATGTCCAGCAAATTTCTTGAAATTGTTGTAGAGATGAGGTCTCACTATGTTGCCCAGCCTGGTCTCGAATGCCTGGCCTCAAGCAGTCCTTCCGTCTCAGTCTCCCAAATTGTTGGGATTACAGGTGTGAGCCACCGCATCTGACTCTACATTCTTTTGATTATCCTCAGTGTGGAGAAGTTTCACTGCTTAATGAAAGATTTAATTTTAGAAGATCAGAGGCTAAACTGTTGGCAAAAAATAGGTGACCATTTTGAAACTAACACCACATCCCCCCCACACGTTTTCATGCATGATATTTTCCTAACAGAATGCTGAAAACAAAAAAGCAGGCAATCAAGCTGTGTAATGACAGCACTTTTAATTGACCGTGAGGGGTGACTCAAAAGCATTAAGCCTGATTTTCACACGAGGTATTCAAAGGCAATATTTTGCAAAAAGCAATTTAAAAAGGAACTGGGTAGGCTGGGTGCAATGGCTCACTCCTGTAATCCCAGCACTTCAGGAGGGTGAGATGGGAGACTACATAGTGAGAGCTCTTCTCTACAAAAGAATTAAAAAACTAGCCAGGTAATGTGGTGCGTGCCTGTAAATCTCAGCAGGGAGGCTGAGGTGGAAGGATTGCCTGAGCCCAGAAGCTCAAAGTTGCTGTGAGTCACAATCATGCCACCACACTCCAGCCTAGTACAGAGTGAGATCCTGACTCTAAATAAATAAATAACAAATGGATTGATTAATTAAGTATCAACAGAGTGAACATATCATTGCAAAAGGATAGGTCCATCTCTTCCAACATTTGGTTTTGTGTCATCCATCATCATCTTTACCTCATGATGTATGGTCATACATTTTCTATATTCTAATGTATACCATTTGATTATTTGACAGAAATGTGAAAAAACTAATACCCGTTGTAAAGAAAAGAATTCCTTTAAAAACGACTAATTCCAAAGTCAGCTCATCATGTACATTGGAATATTTAGGAAAAAATTGGGGAAAGTATCTGTAACCCTTTTGGTAATGACTGCTTTTCACATTTAAATATACAGTATACTCCTCTATTCTTGGTGGGGAGGAGGGGGAGGTTACATACATACAGGAAAAAATTAAAATCCAATTCTACCATCTTTCCTAATATTACACTCAAAAGCAACTTGGTGTTTCAAAGGAAAAAGTAGTGGCATTAAGACTTGGGGATATATGGCTTGATTCAATGACATCCTCTAAAATCCTTTTTTTTTTTTTTTTTGAGTTGGGGTCTCTGTCACCAAGGCTGGAGTACAGTGATCTGATTATGACAATGTATGGCTCACAGTGGCCTCGACATCCTGGACTTAGTCAATCCTCCCCCTTCAGCCCCCTGTGAAGCTGAAACTACAGATGCATACCACCACACGTGGCTCATTTTTTAATTTTTTGAAGACATGACGTTTCACTATGTTGTGCAGGTTGGTCTGAAACTCCTAGGATCAAGCAGTCCACCTGCCTTGGCCTCCCAAAGTGCTGGGATAACAGATGTGAACCACCATGCCTGGTTACCCAGACACTCTTTTAAAAGCCACGTCTCTGCATCACTTTTGGAAAAGCAAAAACCATACTTGAAGAGGCAAATATTAATCACAATAAGGTTTTAAGCTTAGAATAAAACAAGATGGTCTCTGTATCCTTTTATTTTGCTTTGAAACTATAAAGTGATAATACACTGATGGCCAAAACAGAAACAAAACAAAACAAAAACTTCATAGTATAGATGAGTATAAAGCAAAAAGTAAAGCCCGCTACCCAGACTTCACTCTTGATCTCATGTCCCAGCCCCCTTTCACGGAAATGATATTTCAAGTATTATCACCTATGTAGCCTTTAGAAAATGTCTATGCAGCTGAGATTTTCACCTCCATTGACTCAAAGACAAAGGTAATGTTTATTAAAGCGTGTCTTTACCTCAAATGTTCTTTCATCCAGAAAAGTACCTTTTCACTGGAAGATAGTTTAGGAGACCCTGAGCCTTTCTTAGTGAAAGTGGAGGCTGATTTTTCTGAGATATGCTTTCCACCCAGAGGTGTGGAGCTGACGAAAATCACGTAGGATGGCCTCCTTAACTGAGGTGAGGAAAACAGGAGAAGATCAGGGGTGGAGAACAAATGTCAGAGAGCAAGTCTGTGTATTAAGGCCTGACCCCACAGACACAGGCCTGACCAGCCACAAAATTAACGGGAATATTTGTGACTATTAGTTCAAACAGGAAGTCAGATGGTAAATTATTACAGGAAGAGATATCCAAGTTTGTTCCTTCAGAGATTTTCATCAAGGAGGATTTCCATCAAGGAGAAGGGGGAAATAGAATCTGGGGGAAAAAATGTCTTAGACTGGTTACCAATGGGAGAATTTTGCTTTGGAGCAATTGCTTTAAAAATTTAGTAGTGGGGTGTGGCATGGCGGCTAACACTTGTAATCCCAACACTTTAGGGAGGCTGAGACAAGAGGATTGCTTGAAACCAGGAGTTCAAGGCCAACCTGGGCAGTATAGCAAGACCTTATCTCTACCAAAAAATACCAAAAAACAAGAAAAAGAAAAAACTATCCAGGCATGGTTGCATGCACCTGTAGTCCAAGGACCATCTGAGCCCAGGAGGTGGAGGTTGCATCGTACTCCAGCCTGAGTGACAGAGTGAGACCCCCCACTCAAAAACAAAACAAAAACAAAAACAAACAAGACTTAGTAATGGACATTCAGTAAGCTCAAAGGTGGTGGTGGGCATGAGTCCAAACACATGTTCACTTGTTAGTTCTTTCAACCAAGAAACGCTTATCCTCCCAGAAGGTCACCTGCCCAAGCCTGTCTAGTAGGTGAAGCTTTATTTGAAGGGCTGTGTGCGCACACACACACACACACACAGTGACATTCCATACTCATGACTATTATACCATGAGAACACGAATCGGAGAGAAGTGCCAAAACCTAGAGCTTCGTGGGACACAGCACGCCACTGATGAGGGACTGTGCTCCCTGACACAATTTTACAGAAGATGATCATACAAGCACAAATGAAAAGAAGAAAAAAGGGACCAGAAGAGAATCATTCATCTATTTATTTGTTTACCAAATACACCGCCAGATCTGGCACTACTCAATAGGGGCACAACAGGGACCAAATCAGACACGTTTCACAATCACTTTCCAACAGTCTTTGTTGCAATTGTGCAGTCCAACAAATGCACAAACAATCTGGCAGTGCAGACTCAGAAGCACTGATGGTCTCTAGCATGTTTCACATGGTGCATGTGAATTGCAGTTGTGTTTTAATCATTAAGTGTGTGTTTTTACTTGTTCACTTACAATTGACGTCCACGAGGAACAGAACACTTTGAAAACCATCGATCTAAACCCAGGCTCTCCGCTAACCCTCAGATAAGGCTGAGATGTCAAACCACTTGGCTGAGGTCATGCATTCCACTTTGGCATTGGTGGACCAGTGGAGATCAAAGCAGAGAGGTCCCTGCCCAGCTGGAGCTCATATCCTTGGAAGGGTTGGGGCCAGTCCCTGATCCACTGTCTCCACTCAGCGCCTCTTCCAGAGAGGAGCCAAAGCCGTTACAACATCTTGGAGTTATTCAAAGGCAGTCTTTTCATTACTCGCCTCATAGATTTTATAGTTTAGATTTAGATCAAGTAGAGCATAAATATTAATTTAAAGTTGAGTTCAGCACTTGGATAAATTGTGTGAGCATATGTTACCTCCAAAATGCCACTTGCTCTCCAAGGAGATATATTAAGAAAAAAAACAAAACAAAACCAAAAAACCCATACACAAAATTTATCTTCAGAGAGAGGATTTAACAAAAATATTGTCTCTTACAAATATTAGGAAATGCATGGCACCATACTTTCTAGCACTATAAAATCCAGGTTTTATTTTATGTTATTTCTATGATCAAATTGATCTGTAAAAATTCTGTTTTTAAATTGTTTTCCTGCAGGGGCTCAACTCTAACAAAAACACATCTTCATACTCCCAAAGACCAACACTGCATCCTCTCCCTCTAGCCAGCAGCTTCCTCTGCACCATCTACTTGGTGTTCTCTTTCCTGTTTTGTTTTGTTTTTTTAAAGCAGGATTTATTGAGAGGACAGCAAAGCTTCCAGAGTGGGAGGGGGTTGCCCTCTTTCCTGTTTATAATAGCTCCATTCTATTACCTTGTATACTGAGAAAAACATATGTCATGCTCTTTTTTTTTTCCTCAGCAATGACCATATATCTGGGAAGCTGTCCAGGTTAGTTTGAAAAGTATTAAAGTCCTCTGTGTAAATATACAAAAAGAAAAGGACGATAGTAGAATATCATAAAACCAAACACCCAAAAGTAGCTTCTGGTATATTCTCCACAGAGCTAAGTGTTATTATTCCCTTATTATTACTCACCTCAGTCCAAGGCTTCTCTTGAGATTTATTTAGGAGTTCTCAAAAAATAACAGTATATCCATCAATTTATATTCTTAAAGTCCTCATCTAGCATAAAGAAGTTGAAATATGAAAAGAAAAATATAATTCTAAAGCTTACGCAAATGTACAATTGTTTTCCTACTAAAATACTAATATTTCCTGAATTAAGAGAATTAAAGATAGCCAAAAAGTTATATTATCTTAAATGTTAAAACTCGGCATTCTTTTTTCTAATATATATTGTCTCTCTTCATTTTTTTATAAGCTTAAAAAAAAAGGAAACACCTAATGCTAAAAAGTAAAAAAAAAAAAATAATGACGGCATTGTCTTTTTGCCATTTAACAAACAATGGCTCATTCAGTGAGTGTTACCTAAACCTTTATTTTCAAAGTAGATAGTTTACAAATATGACTATCTGAACATTTTTGGCACTCTTCACTCAACACATGCCAAATTTAGAACAGGCCAAATCATTCCACTTGGCACCTGACTGCCCAAAAGACACTCGCTAAAGAGCTCTGGCCTCAATCAAAGTGAGTTGAGAATGAAAAATATTCTTGTTTATAACCTGCTAATATTGGCAGATTTTTATATTAAATATCCTTTAAAAACCCTTCAAACAAAGTCTAGGAATGACACGTTATAAATGATATTTAAGATTTCTAAAGTCAGTAAGAGAAATTTAAATATCAAGAAACTTAGGTGAAAAAGTTGCGTGAAGCAGAAAGCAAGTGTCAAAATCAGCATTCTGAGTAAGAACCCAGTAGGCGGCCCATCGGGAGTCGGCGCCTGATTTTTCTGATACTAACACACTTATCACTTATCCTAGCAATGCTGATATTGCTCAACAATCTCAGTTCTCCTTTCTATTCTTTTTTTTTTTTTTTTGAGTCAGAGTCTCACTTTGTCACCCAGGCTGGAGTGCAGTGGCACCATCACAGCTTACCACAGCCTCTACCTCCTGGGTTCAAGGATACTACCGTCTCAGTCTCCCAAAGTGCTGGGATTATGGGCATGAGCCACCACGCCCAGCAGGTACTCCTTTCTTGGGAATGCATTTTGAGTTGGGTTATGAGGCATAGAAGAAAATTGGTACCTCCACTTCACTCACATCTTGATTTTCTTTGTTAAACCAAGTACATTTGTATCCCTTCCTCAGACTTGCTTGCAAATTATTTTGCCAGTTTCAAAAAAAAAAAATGAAGACTGTCAGAAAGATATTCATAAATCTGTGCCACAAGCACTAAGTAATGCCACCTACTTTCTAGTTTTGTGAAGTTAAAGCGTGATGTGAAGTGTTTATGGAAATGCATTGTTCACAAGGCAGTCCTTTGCAGATTTAGGTGGAACTGTGTGAACACTTAAATGAATAATTGCATAAGCTAAACTCCAAATATAGAGAAAAGAACATTTGCATTCATATTACTTTCTCATGTTGTGTTTAAAAAAATAAAAACCCCAAACAACAATTTCTTAGAGACTGTAAAACTTCCAAATTTTCTTTTTAAAAACTTCATTATGGAAAATTTCAAACATATCCAAAAGTAGAGAGAACAGAA
This sequence comes from Carlito syrichta, assembly GCF_000164805.1. Classification (NCBI taxonomy): domain Eukaryota; kingdom Metazoa; phylum Chordata; class Mammalia; order Primates; family Tarsiidae; genus Carlito; species Carlito syrichta. Next base: position 782,414 of record NW_007246089.1, on the reverse strand, counting down.
TCATCAAGCCAACATACTCACCACCCAGGTTTTTTTTTTTTTTTTTTTGAGTTGGAGTCTCACTCCGTCGCCCAGACTGGAGTGCAGTGGCTGCTCCCGGTCACCGCAGCCTCGACCTGCTGGGCTCCAGCGATCCTTCCGCCTCAGCCTTCCAAGTAGCTGGAACTACAGGCGCGCGCTACCACTCCCGGCTGATTTTTGATTTATTGTAGAGATGAGGTCTCACCAAGTTGCCCAGGCGGGTCTCGAACCCGCGGGCTCAGGCAATCCACTCACAGCCTCCCAAGGCGCGGTGATTACAGGCTGAGCCACTGAGCCCAGCTTGCCACCGAGCTTTAAATACTTATTAAACAACATCAATTTTGTCTCATTTATATTTTCTTCCCTTTTTTTTGTTTTTGAGTTGGAGTAGTCTCACTCTGTTGCCCAGACAGGAGCGCTGTGGCACACTCATGGCCACCACAGCCTCAACCTGCTGGTCTCAGGCGATCTTCCCACCTCAGTCTTCCAAGTAGCTGGAACTACAGGTATGTGCCACCACGACCAGCTAATTTTTTGACTTATTATAGAGACAAGGTCTCACCAAGTTGCCCAGGTTGGTCTTGAACCCCTGGACTCAGGCAATTCTCTCGCCTCAGCCTCCCAAAGTGCTGAGATTACAGGCTTGAGCCACATTTATATTTTCACTCCCTGTTCCCCATCAGAGAATTATAGGAAAACAAATCTCAGATATCATACCATTCACCCCTTAAATAATTCACTGCGTATCTCTGAAAGATAAAGGATCTTTTAAAGAATGTAACCATAATATCATTTCAAACCTAAAAGTATTACAATACTTTAAATATCACCATATACCCAGTCAATCAAGAAATATACCAAAGTCTAAGAGAAGAAAGTCAAATATCAAGAAAACTAGCACCCCAAAAGATGCCCAACTAGAAAACAAACTATTCCCCTGCAATAAAAAGGAAACAGCATTTTCTTAATTCAGAGAGCTTCAGATCAGGGGCTTTAATGGGGAGGCCTAGAATGGCAGGTCACGTCACACGGACATCTGAACTATTTTTTTCTTAGTGGATAGCACTTATCAGAAATGTCAAGGAGCTTGAGACCCACAACATTGAAAGACTTTCTGCTGCTGACTTTCCTGCTTAGTGGCAGACTTCGCATTGCCAGGAAGGATTAGTCAAGCAGGAGAACAAATCCACCTCAAATAACTTAGAGATCACACTGAATTAAACTCAGCATGGACCGAGCGTACATAAGTCCAAGACACTGGGCTAAGTTTTGAGAAACCAAGGCAAATGCAACCTAGTCAATCGATAGTCGAGAATGAGAAAGAGCCAAAAGATTCATAGTAGTAACGATAACAGAATATTACAAAGGGGCTTGCTTTAGGTATTTTTGGGGAGATCTGGATGAAGAAGCAATGATGACAGTCTGGAGTGGGGGTAAGAGAGGGTTAGCTAGGATCCACAGGGTAAGAGAATTAAAGGATGCCAATAAAGGTACAATACCAGTCCCGTGCAAAGATTTTCCTCATCTCCCTTGCAGAGAGACATAAATAAATATGTTGACTAGCATCTACACTCCGCTCATTGGACAGGGTGGGAAGAACAGGAAAGCTGAAGAAAAGTATGTATGTATGTAGGCATTTTATTTATTTATTTGTTGAGTCAGAGTGTCACTGTTGCCAGGGCTGGAGTGCAACGGCACAATCATGGCTCACTGTAGCCTAGATCTCCTGGGCTCCAGTGATCCTTCTGCTTCAGCCTCCCAAGAAGGCATTACTACAGGAGTGCATCACCATGTCTGGTTAATTTTCTGACTTTTTTTGTAGAGACAAGGTCTCACGTTTTTGCCCAGGCTGGTCTCGAACTTCTGGGCTCAAGCAATTCTCCTGTCTCAGCTTCCCAGTTAATTTTTTGACTTTTTTGTAGAGACAAGGTTTCACTTTGTTGCTGAAAGGACATAAGATGGAATCAATATACCCAGTGAGCAGTCATTTTAACATTGCCTAGTTCTGTCATATTCTCTTAACATTACTTAACTTGCCCTCTAATCACTAGCCAAGGACAGAACCGGGCTTCTTAGAGATAGTTAATTGATAATTGTCTTACAACCCCTTCCCCAGCTTGTTTTGCAAACAAGTTAACCTAATCAGCCCTTCTGACCTTCCCGCCATGTTTTCCTAAGCCTTGGCCCCCTCCTCTACCTTGGGGAAGTGAATTTCCTCTCTATCTCTCATTTAGTATTCTAAATAAACTATATATGCTCCAATCTAACTTCTGTGCAGTTCTTTGCATCTTTTGTGTAGCACCGGATTGCAGATCCCCCTCTGGTCTGACTTAACATTTTGGAGGCATCACTGGGATCTTTGACCTAACAGGTTGGTCTCGAACTCCTGGGCTCAAGCAATTCTCCTGCCTCGGCTTCCCAAAGTGCTGGGATGACAGGCCTGAGCCACCACACCTAGCAAAGGTTGTATCTAAATAGTGCCTGAAACACCGAGCAGTTCATTAGCTCTGGGGAGGAGAATTTAATGGGTGAAGAAAGAAAGGTATGTCATTCCAGGAAGAGAAAAGCAGGAATGAAGGGGTGGACTTACTTAACGGTGACCTTAACTCCCAGCGAGGGGGAGGGGATGGCTGACTAGAAATGTCTGCTGGGGCCACAAGGGAGACTGGAGCCTCGAAGGCCAGACCCAGACCTCTACTCCATGGCTAGTGGAGAGTCATTTCCAGCATGATGGGTATCCAACGATGGCTGACCTGGGAGTTCCTTGAATTAGTTGGAGAGGTGAGAAGCAGGTTACATAGGAAGCGCCGCAAGGGTCCAGGGTAGTAGTAGAAACAGAGATGAGGAGGGTACATGACAGTTCAGACATTTCAGGGATCATTATTTTTAAAAAGAATGTAAAGAAGGAAAGAAGAGAGCATCATACAAATTTTATTTCACAACAGTGTTTTAAATACTCCTATTTCTGTTAAAAAATAGTAGAAATATGCATATGAGCTACAAACAAAATATCTTAGGAAGGACATAAAAAATATGAGTTATGGGTCATGGAAAAGGGACTGGAGATAGAGGGAGACGACCTTTATACCTCTGGCATGCTGAACAATGTGGATATATTATTCATTAGCTAGTAAAAAGAATATATGATTCCCCCCTTCCTGCCAGGTATACAGGCAGAAAATAGTGAAAAAGAGGAAAGGTTTCAGAGACAGATCAACCAATCTAGGTCCCATTTCTGGCTCTGACATTTCCTAACTGTGGAGTTGTGGGCAAATTAATTAATTTCTCTTAGTTTCTGTCTTCTTATTTGCAGAGATGGGGGATAATATGGGCTAATTCCTGGGTTATTATAACAATAATTAAAATAATCCTAGTCAAAGCATCTGGAAGAGTATCTGGCAGACTCAATATGTAGTAGCTACTTTATTATCAATAAAACTTCTTTGATGTGAATACATTTTAATATGCCCATTATCTAACCTTATTACTACACTAAATATTTACACTGTATAAAACTATTAATGCAATCCATCTGATGAACATCATCCATTATGCATCAGTTTCTAGAAATTTAAGCTTAACATATATGACTTATCTTCATTTCTAGATGTTAGTTTTTCTTTGTCTTTAAATACCATTGTCTATAAATTTACTCAAGTCATGTATTCACAGAGGGCTAATTACCAACCAGGTGTCATAAGGCACACAAACAAAAATTAGATTTAAACAAGTTGCTATCCTGCAGAAACTGGCAACCCCAGTGAGAGAAACAGGTGTGACCTTCAAGTAACCATGGCCCAGATTTGGCACAAGAGATGGAAATACTAGCAATGAAGTACCCAATTCTGTCTATGCATCTGCTGGTAAGATGCTACATCACATGCTCTAGGAGATTACTCTTCAAGCATTTTCTTAGGTTTGTGGGTTCCTTCTGCATAATACAGTGTTGTAAATCAATTGTAACTGGGGCAGTAACAGCACTGCAAAAGACTGGTCACTCAAAAGCCTTACTACTTGTTTGAACAGCCCCATCATTATTACAGCATCATCAAACAGAAGTATCTTTGTTGTACGTTGAGATGAATAATTGCAAGCCATTTTCATGTAAGATGTTCTGGCTCAGATCTGCCCCAGTCTCTAAAGCTGAAATCTTGGATGGTTTGGGAAAAAAAAGAAAAAAAAAAAGGCTAGAGTTTAGGAAAGATGCTTGCTAAAGGCAAGAAATAATGATAAAAACACATTCCTTGGGATTTCAGAAGAGTTAGTGAACGCTTCAAGCAAAATGAAAGCATAAGTCCAGAGGAAAACGCCTTTCACTTTATATATGGCACTGTGGAAAGAGTGTTCTTGCGGATGCTTAACAAAAACCATCCACGGAATTATTCAAATATTTCTCTCGGACACAGACGGGTCTTGAGAGAAACATCAATGCTAGTGTGTAGAAAAGCAGCAGTAGAACGTAAACACCAATTTCTAAAGAAACTTTCACCAATACTGCAAATATTATAGGTGTGCACGCTGGAGGCACGACTGACTTCCTATTTTAGAAACAAGTCTTGTTTCGGAGCCACGGAAGGGTACACCCTGGTATTCACCCCCTATCCACCTACGGTCGAAGAAGCTTCAGGCTACATATTACAGTTGAATGGAGGCTGGATTAAGAGGCTAATCTAAGGCTATATATAGACAGCAACACCAATTTAATCTCCGCCCTCTCTACCCTCCCCTCCCTATTACCATAAATCTGAAGATCTGAGTTACAAAGAGACTGGGAACTCCAGCAGAGCGAAGAAGCCCTTCCTTCCCCCTCCCCCAGGCTGTCTCCCATCCACGAAGTATCAGTGCAAGTGTTAATTGTTTCCAAATCTCCTTAACAGGCACCACAGGGCGATCAGGTCTGGTTTTCTTCTGCACCTTGCAGAAGAGGCCAGAGAGGAGATGACAAGTGGCGCGGAGGTCGCGGCTTGCCACAAGAAAACTACCTTCTCCCGAGTCAGCTCTCATCCTGCGCTCGCACGCTTGCCAGGGGAGCCTCTTCTCCCACCCCTAGCCCAGAGCCCCGGCCCGGCCTCCCCGGGAGCCGCGTCTGGCGGTGCCGCGCACGAGACCATGTGCACCCGCCACTTCCCACCGCGTGGCCCCCGCCCGCTCGCGGTCTCAGGGTCTTCCCGGGCGGCCCAACGCGGCAAGCGGGAGGTCCCCATCCCCGGGCGCGGAATCACCGTGCGTGCGGTGATGACGAGGTGGAGCGGGGGCTTCTCACCGAGAGGCAGGAAGCCGCCCCGAGAGGCACACGCTTCCCCCCTGCCAGCTCCGGCCCGAGAGGAAGCCCCCGCAGGGCGGCGATCGCAGCCCCCGCAACCCTCCCTGCAACCCCCCCGGCCCCACCTGGGCTGCTTCTTACCTGTCCGAGGAGGTAGCGACGACGCGCAAGGCTGAGGGCAGCGACGATTCGTGCAGCG